>NW_028280856.1:2607500-2745000 GCF_059751285.1 Brachycentrus maculatus
GCATATTTTTCATATTATGGTAACATATTCAATATATAATGTTTAAATGTGAGCCTACTTAACTGAGCACA
Organism: Brachycentrus maculatus; assembly: GCF_059751285.1. Classification (NCBI taxonomy): domain Eukaryota; kingdom Metazoa; phylum Arthropoda; class Insecta; order Trichoptera; family Brachycentridae; genus Brachycentrus; species Brachycentrus maculatus. Next base: position 2,607,572 of record NW_028280856.1, read on the forward strand.
GGCAATCCAAATTTGGAGCAATTGTATTATTTTCACAAAACTAGACTTTTTTCCGCGGCACACCAACTAATCACCACGGTACACCAGTGATCAATGATCTAGACTTCCACATTCTTCTTCATCTATGTTGAGATGTCAGAAATAAAAAAAAATTAAAACTCTTAGTTGGAAAGAATCCAGATTTTTTAACAAGAATTTGGACACACGTTCGTTTGGAGTTCGCAACAGCCATCTATATTATGTTGAGAAAGCTTTTATTTAGCACAGACCCTACTTCAATATTCATCTTCGTCTATGTTGAGATGTAAAAAAAATATAAAAATAACTCCCAAGTGGAGAAAAACTAGATTTGTGAACAAGTATTTAATAATAATAATAAAAAAAACCCTTATCCGCACCCCTATAGTGCATAGGGCACCGCTTATATAAACGCAGTGTTATCTTGATCGTTTACACATGAAGGAAAGGTGATCAGCCCTCCGCTTCAGGTACAAGACCAGGGTAATATTAAATAAATATTATAGTGAAAAAATCACTTATATTTATTTGACCCCTCCTGGGAATCGAACCCGGGACCTCCAGAACGGTAGCCGATCGTGTTGACCATTACACTACGGAGGCGAGCAAGTATTTGGACACATTTAAAATGTTGTAAGCTTTATTTGGCTTAGGATATCGGGCCGTCCAAAATAAATAAGAATCTTATAAAATAGGACCATATCTGTAATTTCCCTTCTATCACTAAGATTTTCAAAATGTCGTGAAAATTTAATTGTCCAATAGTTTAGCGATTAAGAAAAATATGTGAAAATAAAGCGAAAATATGTGAAAATATTATATCGAGGGATTCGTTGATAAGAAGGACCTTTTTCATTATTTTCCTCGCGGCTGGAGATAATCTTAAATTTATATCACGTGCCGTTGTCAAGATATAAATCGATTTTATAAGCTGGGATAGGATTTGTCGGATATTTTTTATTGTTAAGCTTCAAATTTATTAATTTGAGGTAGAGAACCCCTAAAATAAAATTTCCCGTCCCGACAAAATATTTTCTTAAAAAAAATAAGTGCGCCTTGGCTCGAATATAAAGCGATGCTTTTCTTCAACAAAAAAAAACAAACATGAAAATCGATATACGCGTTACGTTCGAAGCTTTGAAATCTGCGCATATTCATATGCACAGTTGTATGGAGATAGGTACTGCGTTTTCGGAGTAAACGTTCATTTTTTGAATTGTATTTTTACATTTCAACCAGCGGAAATGACTAAAATCAGTCTTTATTAAATTAAAGTACGATTTAAAAACATTTACCCCCTGTAACGTTTGCTCCAATAACGCGATACTTATCTTAACGTTATAGGGGGGTTTACTGTACTGTATCATGAAAAATATAGATTATATATTTCATTTGTCTTAAAAAAAAATATTTTTGTATACATCGCGCACTCCTTTCAAGAACGTCATAAATCAAAAATCGTCAATTTTCAGTTGTGCATGTTTTCGGAATGCCCAGAAAATGTACTATATCCCAGCAAAAGAGGCATATTTTAAACTTAATATTTACCCGCCACAGGGCAGAAAGTGTTGTTTTTGCATTTTGAACAAAAGGTATTGTTTAATTATTTTTTTAAATAAACTTAAATATTTTTTAAATGGAGAAAAAACCTTAACGTTTCACCTAAAAAGATCTGTTGAACAGTAAAAAGTTCAATAAGTGGCTTGATATTGATTTATAATATTGTATTATATTTTTAAACTTTAAAAACGTTCTCCTGAAAAATCAAGTTTTTTGATTTACGACGTTCTTGAAAGGAGTGAGCGACATGTCAGAAAACAATTTCATTTTATTAACCTGATGAAAGAATCATTATTACGAAACCGGTAGTCCCGAATTAGTGTTTATTAAAGTGGTATTAGACAAAGTGAACGATGAATGATAAGGAGAGTGTTATATATCCATACTACAAAGTAAACAATGCTTTTAATATAAGAAATAAACGAGAAATCTTTTACTGTTCATAGTCCACAATCCACAACACACATATTTTTTGCAGGGTTTGTCGTAATAGTCGCCAACCGCAAGGATATTTGTTCGTGCGTTAGGTAGTTCATGCTGGACAGGTGTTATTTTTTTCAGCAATGCATTTTTGAAACAGTTTACGCATCTCACATCACCGGAACAATTGTGTCCAATCAGCGTTAGCCTCCACAATAGTCTCATGCAGTTGATTGCTCCATTCTTCCACCCGGATTTCCGAAAAACTCGTCAACATCCGCCATTATTTGACGCGTTATATTGTATTATCAAAATAACTACTAGACAAGTTACTACTAACTACGATTCAGCGTAGGTGATGTCAGTTTACATTATTTTAGACATCTCAACAAAGATGAAAAAGAAAATAGAAGTCTGGGCATTTACAAGGCTTACAAAATTTACGACCGTCGCAGGCTGGTAAAAGTTATCACTTTACACACGTGTAACATTCACCAATTTTACCCACGATTGATACTAACCACACTACTCAAAATCTTAGTAATTATATATATATATATATATATATATATATATATATATATATATATATATATATATATATATATATATATATATATATATATATATATATATATATATATATATATATATATATATATATATGTGTATATATATATATATATATATTTATATATATATATATATATATATATTTATATATATATTTATATATATATATATATATATATATATATATATATATATATATATATATATATATATATATATATATATATATATATATATATATATATATATATATATATATATATATATATATATTTATATATATATATATATATATATATATATATATATATATATATATATATATATATATATATATATATATATATATATATATATATATATATATATATATATATATATATATATACATATATATATATATATATATATATATATATATATATATATATATATATATATATATATATATATATATATATTTATATATATAAATAAATATATATATATATATATATATATATATATATATATATATATATATATATATATATATATATATATATATATATATATATATATATATATTTAAATATATATATATATATATATATATATATATATATATATATATATATATATATATATATATATATATATATATATTTATATATATATATATATATATATATATATATATATATATATATATATATATATATATATATATATATATATATATATATATATATATATATATATATATATATATATATATATATATATATATATATATATATATATATATATATATATATATATATATATATTTATTATATGGTAAATATTGGTGTGTAGTAATTCAATTCGTAAGCCATTAAATACAGTTAATCGTTCCCTTGGAATAAATTGAACCCAATAAATTTTCTTTGTTCTTGACAATGGAGATGGAAATACCCCCAAATGTCACATCTGGCATTTCTCAGAAATTAAATCTCTGTCCCTGGATACCTCAAATGCTGTCCTGTTTACTAAATCATTTTTCGTCCTCTTCTTTCTGGTGTACACTATCGTTTTATGTGATGTACTTTTCATATTTTCCTTCTCTAACCTGCCTGCAGACAAATCTCTTATAAAAGAGCTTTGAAGGTTAGTCCTTTAAAAATATTGCAATTTCTTAAAACTGTTTTATGATCCTAACAAAGTATAAGTATAATACAAAAGTTAGTCAATATTTGCTCAAATATTTAAGTAAGCCTTTTCGAAAACATTTGAAACTTAACTTACGCGCAAACTTTGAAGAAATATACTTAACCCTAGACTGTGTTAATGGTTAGTTTGTCTACTGTCTCCCGTGACGACGAAGTCTGTGATGGTTGGTTAATTTGTTAGTTTAATGTATCGTTATCCACCTTGAAGTCTGTACTTTCTGAACATTTCTTCTCCATGTTATAATGGATAAATTTAAACGTTGCGTTTCATTCTTTCTCGCTGCTCGCTGATAGTGATGTTAGTGATGATTTTCATTAGTGTATTCATTAATGTAACTAACTAACTAACTAACCATCACGCCGCTTCCCCGCAAGGGTAGGCAGAGAGAATAGAACGCCACACCACTCTGTCTTTGCAAACATTCTTCGCCTCTTCCACGTTCATGCATCTCCTCATACATCCACGCTGAGGTTCGCCACCCAGTTGGCCGCATTTCCCGCGGAGGCGCAAAGAGGAGGATAGCGCATAAATTTTCATTATTGTTATTGATAGTAATGATTTTTTTCCCCAAACTGATAAATTTTATTCTAATTGATTCCTTACTAACGTTGTATATAGGAGTTTGAACGTATTTATACTATCGACGTCTTTGGTAATTCTTTTTACGAAACCGAGCATTCTTATACTTTGATTTGTTATTTTTTTTATAAGCGATAGAAAGCTGAGTTTGGTATCGAAGGTTATACCTAGATCTTCCATTTCTAATAGGTATACCTACTTTGTTGATCGGGTAATTAAAAAAAATAGTATAATTAAAATGTAACTTTGTTTTAAAATCACTGTAAATATTTTATTTTAACTTAATTATAATGTCTACCGGTTTCGAAGCTAACCGCTTCTTTATCAAGACTGATTAATACTTTTACTATTAATCAGTCTTGATAAAAAAGCGGTTAGCTTCGAAACCGGTAGACATTATAATTGAGTTATAATAAAATACTTACAGTGATTTTAAAACTAAGTTACATTTTAATTATAAAATGGATAATCACAAAGTTAGTGCTTCAAATATAAATTATAAAAAATAGTAGTTTCTTGTTTTTATAGAATATCATAATTAGACATTTTTTGTGAGTTTAGACAGAGTTTATTTTTATCACACTAATCTGAAAGTCTTTCCAGATTTATTTTTTGTAAAGTCGTTTATGTGACGAATTGCTTTGAAAATCTATTGTGATTCAAAGTGATGATTTTCATTAGTGATTTTATTTTATTTTATGCAGCTGATGAAACGCACGATGATTTTGTGTGTGTAGTTTTTCAGATTTATTTTGATATGATGCATTTCATTATTTATTCACGTTCACTAAAATAATCCATGATCAATGCGCGTATGGGCGCTTGTGCACTACAGGAATTTTACCGTCCGGCAGTCCGATTAGCATGATAAAACGGATGATTGGCTTGGATTGGCTTGTGCTTTTGGCCGTCTTTCTTCGGATCGGTTCGTGATCACGGTGCGCGTTAATTCGATCACTATAAACTGTCGTAGTCTCTTTTATTTTAAAAAACCGGACTGCCGGACGGTAAAATTCCGTGTAGTGCACAAACGCTCTATGGGTAAGTACAGCGCACACGTATCAAAAGTATAGGGAAATAAGGCAGGCCGGGTAGTTAATAAATTAATTATCAATTAATTAACAATGAAACGTTCAAACTTAATCTGCTTTCATTATCAAAAACGGACAAGCGATGGCAAAGCTCTAATGTTTATTCGAAGTATTGCACACAAGATCAAATATCAATACTACACTTTATAGGTATTCGATTATTTAAAGCTAAGCTAAGCGCTAGCATTGTTATTATTACATATTTTTATATGAAACAAATATTAACATTTTATATTTTAAATTAATGTGTTAGATTTTCCGCGCTGAGGACACATTTTACAAATGGCACTTGTTTAATTCACTTCCATACATTAGGGTTGGAACCAGGACTCCGTTGTGTACTGCCAGTTTAGCTTTCGCTGCTAGGCTTTTATTAGCTATAACTGATTTCAGATTTTGAATTCCTTGGTATTTTTACTATCGGTAAGTTATATTAAGCATATTTAAGAGTAAAAAAACTTTTAAAATATTAAATAATTAATGAACTTTTTATTTATGTAGAAAGGATGAGTGAGGAAAGAACGGTAAAACAAATTTATGAGGCGAATGTAATTGGAAAAAGGAGCAGAGGAAAACCTAAAAAAACTTTGCACGATCAGGTATGCCAAATACTTGAAAGCGGTCAGGTTAGGAGTCGAAATAATCGGCGGGTATGTATGAGGAGATGCATGAAAGTAGAAGAGGCGAAGAACGTTTGTAAAGACAGAGTAGTGTGGCGTTCTATTTTCTCTGCCTACTCCTGCGGGGAAGCGGCGTGATGGTTAGTTAGTTTAATTATTTAATTAATTAATTGGTAGTTACTCGAATGTCAAAAATTATGGATGACATGACATGCCCAAATGTCGCGATCTATTTCATTTCCATCCGCCATATTTATTTATGATTAGCTGTTTTATAAATATTTTCTTTATTTAATGGTTTTATAGAAAATAGGACCAGGTCGTAAAGATTTATCACGTCGCTCACTCCTTTCAAGAACGTCACAAATTTAAAAAAACTTGATTTTTCAGGAGAACGTTTTTAAAGTTTAAAAATATAATACGATGGATCAAAAATAAATATCAAGCTACTCATTGAGCTTTTTACTTTGTAACAGATATTTTTAGGTAAAACCTGAAGGTTTTTTCTCCATTTGAAAAATTTTTAGTATATTTTTAAAAAATAATTAAACTATACCTTTTCTTCAAAATGCAAAAACAACACATTCTGCCCTGTAGCGGGTAAATATTAAGTTAAAAATATGCCTCTTTTGCTGGGATATAGTACATTTTCAGGGCATTCCGAAAACATGCACAACTGAAAATTGACGATTTTTGATTTATGACGTTCTTGAATGGAGTTAGCGACGTGATACTCAAAGACCATTGACCAAAAATCGTATAGGTATATTTGGTTGGTTTCTGTGATTTTCTTTTAATTTGCTGTTTCGCTCCATTTTGCTGGATGGAAATTGCAAGAATTTTTAGCCAGCCTGATTTTAGACGATTTAGAATTGATAATGTGGAAAGATAACGAAATGAAAAAGCCGTATTGGCCAAGATTCTCGATTCTGGATCAAAAGAAGACTTTTTACTTAAATTCCGATAGGCACCGCTTTACCTACGTGACTGGAATATGACTAGAGATCACGGACTTCGAGTTTATTGCATTTTTAGCTTAAAGTTCGCCGAATTTATATACAAAACACGATCAAATTCCGTCGCTCCAGTTTTTTAATCCAAATTTCCTAGATAATGCTTTACGACCCAATTGTTTCATCGCAAGCCTAAAAGACCTTGAATGTAAAAAAATATTTATTCATATTACACACGCTCATGTACCTACACTTTTTGATAGCCAATCAATACAAGGTGATCAGGTCTCAGATTAAGGGGGTACTCGCGTTCAGTACGCAACCGGCTGCGCGAGGGGCCACACGTGTCTTCGCACACTTTTTTTTTTTTTTTTAAGAATATATTTTGGAATATGTTTGTTTTTAGAATAAACATGTATTAAAAAAATATTTATATAATTTTTTTTAACTCCTTACCTTTCAATACCTGTTCTTTTCAAAACACAAGACAGCAACACGCGTAATACTAAACATTGCTAATGGCGGAAGCGTATCTCTGGACAGCTGATGTCACTTTTTCAACATTTTCGATTGCATTATTTCATTGGTTCACAAGGTGAAATTTAACATTTTAAAAATGTGTTTTCTATTTTCATTCTTTTCCATTTAACCAGAATGAGCCACAACGCGTGGCGGGTACAGCTAGTACAAAAATAAAATAAAATCATTTTTCCTCGTATTTGGGTAGTAACTTTTAAAATAAATTTGGCATTTTGAAATGTGTGTTTATGTTATAAATTTATTATTTTACATTTTGTTTATAAAGTACATCCTTTGGCTTTTATCTTTTACTTTTCTCGAATGTTTTTCGCAGATACTTTGTGGCACAGTTTATAAACTTTATAAAATAAAACTACTTTTTTTAAACCACTTTTTCACTACTTACACTAATTGTGACACACTCGCTCACAAACGAAGTCACATCCTTGGAGGACCTCTACAGGACTCTGAGAAGGTGAAGCTCCTACCACCAAGACAGGTCGTGAGTTACATGACTCACATAGGTCTTGGCAGTGAGCTGTAATACAGAGGGAGGTCACAATAGACCCAATATGGTGGCGGTGACATAAGGGATGCAAGATCCCTTGACCTCAAAAAAAAAAGAAAAAAAATATATTTACGGTAACCTAATAACCCATTCCTTAAACCTGCCCACTCACGTAACTATGAATATTTCTGTTTTAGAATTAATACATGTTTAGCCCTGATGATGACATGATTCTTGTCGAAAACCAGTTGAAGAAAAGAACCAATAAAAGTGGTTAAAAACAAAGTAGTTTTATTTTATAAAGTTTTTCTTTTACTGCCATAAGTCGGGTAATATGACCACTCAATGTCAGATGATAAAATGATTGTATCTTTACAGAATGAAGTTTATTTTGCAACTTACTTTATTCAGTATATCAGCCTGCTTTCCCAATTAAATTGTAATTTCACATTTCATAAGAAAATAACCATGACAACGAAATAAAACAATTTACTACTAAAAATTCAATATCATTTTATTCAAATTGATTAACAATATATGTAACTATAAAAAATAATGCATTTGTATTTTTAAAAAATAAGGCAACCTTAAACAATATTACATTTAGTTTACTTAAAAGTAAAAGGTACACATATCTTTTAATGAGAGCATTAAATGCAATTCATTTTATCACACTTTTTTTATGCTGGCAACATAGCACCGCTTTTTCCTATGTAATTATGGCCATTAACCTTTTAACCGCGTCAACTTTGTTCCTGAGAAGACGCCTGTACGCGGCGGTATTTCGCCGTTTTTAAAATGATTACTTTTATCATGTATTTAGTTAAGAAATGATTTATTTTCCTAAACAAAAATGTTCCATGGGATTCATTGTGCCTTTTTGGTACTCTATAATACACTGTGTCACATTATTCTTGAAATATATCGTAATATAAACAAATAACATCGTAACATAAATAAATCAAAGCACGCATCGTGTGTCACTCTTACCCGCTGGCGATGCGTAGCGTCGAGTGAGACATATATAGGGCATGATTATGGCGTGGACTAATTACTGACCGCAAGAAAAATCAGGGATCTGCTCTTTTATTTATCCTTGTGATGTTACAAATCATTAGTCAGATATTTCAACAGATGTCATAAGGCCAAGGATTGACGTATTATTTTATCTAAAGTTCCACACCATGAAAAAATCCCTCCAAGTTGAACTGAGGTTCGAAACTTGGAGCAAAGTAAAAACACAAACGCTTATGTCAGCCGCGTATGGGGCATGTCTTGTTAAAACACATACGCTTATGCGAGCCGCGTGGATCCGGTTAATGAGAGCATTAAATGCAATTCATTTTATCACACTTTTTTTTTGCTGACAACATAGCACCGCTTTTTACTATGTAATTATGGCCATTAATAACAAAAATATACCAATGTTTTGTCACTCATTAAATAATAGATTATTAAGAGTTCTGAAGAGTTAAACACAGCGGTTCTCGATAAACGAGTCAATAAATGCATATTTTGAAGAATAAAAAGGATTTTTTACTGGCATAATATAATCTTGGTTACTTAATCAAATACATAAAATAATTGTTTTTCTCAAGATTAAGATCTCATAACCTTTCTTTCAAACAGGCAGGCGCCGTGGCGTAGTTGGGTAGACGCTCAACTGGGAAACTGGCGTCGCGGGTTCGATTCCGGCCAATTGCAAAACAAATTCAAGAAAGATTTATTTTCAATTGGTCTGGATGTTCGTGATGCATTTTTCACATTTACCTAACTCATCCTTACTATTCTATCTGCTGACAAGCCTCTAAAAGTAGAGGTTTTGCGCGTTATTCCTTTAACCTGTTAACCGGGCGGTCCGCTGTCCAATTACGCAACTTGTAACGGGCGCAAATACTGATTCACTCCGTGTCTTAAATTCATTTCGAGACATGTATGGATGACTAATACCTTTGTTGTTCGAAAAATATACGTCCATATATATAATATAATAAACATATTTTTCAAGGCGCATTCATATGTCCTACCCGTACCCGATAGTGTTTACGTTTGACGTATTTGTGCCTCCCGCCCGGTTAACAGGTTAAAAAATTATGAAAATAAAATAAAAAATATGTATGTTGAAAAATATAAGACCGATCGAATTTTTTTTGATTTATCAGTTGCAACACAAGAAAAGACCTCGATAGAAACCGATACACATTAAAAATTGCAAAATTAAAACCATTTTCAAATATTAGCTAATTTAAATAAAAAATTGACGTTTTGTGAATGAGCAATTCTTTCATTTCATATTTAAAATTGTTGGATATCTGGAGCGACAGTGGCGATAGCGACTAGTTCGTGCCATATTTGCACCATGTGGGGCCTATCTGAAGCCCTGTTCTGGACGCATTTGATGCCGATGATGATCATCTTTCTGCACAGGTCGGGGTCATTGTCGCCCATTTCTATGAGCCTTACATCTTGCAAGCCACCTGAAACAATATACAATAACATTTAAGTCAAATACAAGCATAGCGAGCAAAAGGACGGTATTCTACAATAATATTTTTTAGTTAACCATAGCAGCTTCTGAAAATCTGTTTATTAGTCATTTTAAAGAAACAATTGTTTTTTTTAACTATATAAAACAGTGTCACGATTCAAAACTGTTATTATTTAAACAGTTTTTTGTGAAACTAGCTGTCAAAAGTATTAAAAGTCCAACTTTATTAGGTATTTCTCAGCCGACGATGTTATTTATTCAATTAGAGTGTAATCCTTCTGAATTTTTGCCCCATGTGATGAAAAAAAAATGAATTGTGAATCACATAACCCGTTGAAAAAAATCTATGAGATATATGACTGAAATTTATTCACAGTTGACAGAAATATACGAGTACATTTATTGGTTTTTACTAAAGATTGACAAATGGGTAAGCGTTGCTTTTTCAGTTAACCAATTGAGATGGTATTTGTTACTTTTTCTCAGTTTATATTTCTTTCAAGCATAAGTTTTTGTGATATATATGAATGTATTCTTTACTAACTCATATTGGTGGGATTCTCCGTGCAATACTCGATGACATGATCCTTTAAGAAGCGTTGTTTCCTCCTACTGTCGTAAGCTAGCGATCCAGTGACCAGTTCAAAGAGGACAACACCAAAGCTGTAAGCGTCCACCTTAATAGACAGACGACGTCCTCTCAGGAATTCATCGGGAAGGTATGGTCGTGTGCCGTGAACTCTAAAAAGATAGGTTAAAATTACTCTAAATTATATTAAAATTACTATAGTAGAGGTGGGAAACAAGCTTGGAATAATTTGAGTCTAAGTAATTCCGGAACGGGATCGAGCAAATAACTTCTGAGTCCTTCATTCACTCACAGCATTTTTACCGTATACTTCACAAAATTTTCAGCAATTTTCGCAACTTTTTTACCCTTTTTATGGTAAAAAAGCATAACATAGCGTATTTCATCAGATATTTAACTCATTTTTAAATCAATTTAACTTTTACATAAGCAACGCATTACAAAACTATTTGTACAAAAAATGTAAACTGAAATGTCACCTTTTAAGCACATATTCATTTGAAACAACCAGGTGAGTGTTGCCTGATACATATATGGGCATCAACACTATCCAGTGGCAAAAACCCGCGGATTATATGACCTAGATTATTAGACTATTAGACTTTTACAAGTGCAAAATGTAAAAAGACTATTATGAAAGTAGTTGAAGATTCCCGCTTCGGAAACTCCCTCAGACACACGAAACAGATCAATATCCGGTGGTGATCAGTACTGCGCTTCAGATACCAGTCCACGATAAATATAAAATAAATATAAGTATAAACACATTTATATTTATTTTGACCCCCCTGGGAATCAATTCCGGGACCTACAGCATAGTAACCAAATGTGTTAACCACTACGTTATGGAGGCAGAGTTGTTGAACATAATGAAGGCATTTTAAAAGACATCAAACACTTTCTTAATGTGAAAATGTACTGTAAGAAATTCCTCTTTATTAGCCCTGCCAAAAACTTTTCTCAAATTTTATAAGATTGAAACAGAACATAAATACAGTTGAAAACATGTATGTAGTTATTTCTGAATATACAATCAAATTGTGTTAAAAACCCTGAACAGCGGAATGAAGTCAGTGAAATAATAAGTAAAAGTCCCTCTCCAAGCACAAGAGCTTAGTCTCTTCATTGGAGAGAGCTGCCTTATTAATTTTAAGACCGTAAAAGTAAAAGTAGAAATGTCCAGAAAACTAATTTTAAAAAAAAAAATTAAACTTTTGTAACCATATTAACCCCTTGTGTGATTTGCCCGAATGAAATTCGGGTAGGTATTTAGCTGACACAGTGATTTGCCCGAATCCAGTTCGGGCACATTGTACACGAAACTTTTTAGTGATTTTCCGGAATGCAGCTCGGGTCATTCCCTCACCAGTCTAGATATATCCATTCTTCTTTTTTTTTTTCTTTCCTTATATTATTTGTTTATGTTTTATAGTGATTTATTATATTTCAAAATATGATAAAAAAAACATAATAGTGAATAAAAGGGTGGCTTTTTTTGACCTACTTTTTTCCAAGAGGTTAACCACATAAGTGGTTAAAAAAATAATTTATTTTTTTTAGAAAAAGTTAGATACTTGCTTCCTAAATACATTTTACCAACTGACCTTGACACTTTCATATGTGTGAACTCATCAGTGTTGGGTCCTTCTCTTGCCAAGCCGAAATCTCCAATTTTGGGCTCTCCACAAGTGTCCAACAGTATATTGGCCGACTTGATGTCTCCGTGTATCAGTGGTGTTTGCGAAACTGTGTGCAGATATTGAAGTCCTCTGTGAAGCAAACAAACATATTAACACACTCTGTACGGGAATGGTATTTCTACCAGCGACCCAGCAAGTGCTTATCTGCGGGACGGGTAGTTCTACCTTTTACGCCAGCTGCACTTTAAAGGCGGGTAAGGTATTTATACTCAATTATTTCTTATGAGTACTTAATGTCAACACTTGAAGATGTTTCAATCTACGCACACATTTACAAAAAGATAAGATAGCCCATCGTTTATTTTACATACACATATACTCTAGTGCAGCTCACTGCTTCAAAGGGTAATTAGTAATTACTAATCGAGTCAGTGAGTCAATTAAATAATTTATATTGACAGTAATAATTATATCTGCCTTCTTTTCACAGATGATTATTTGAGAAATGAGAGAGGCAATATTTTCAGAATGCATTTTATATACAGTAGAACGGGACTACTTGAACTTTGATGTGTTACTTGAGCCCAATACAATAAAAAAATTAGATCATGGTATCGATCGAAGTATCGTGACAATAAGTGTCACCTGTCAGGGAAACAATGAATCATGTCGATACATTCATTATAGAAGACCAAATACAGATAAATTTTTTTTTGTACTGGGCTCAAGGAACACATCAAAGTTCAAGTACCCCGTTCTACGGTACATAGCTTGTTCTTTATACTGCTAATGTGGTTACTATATTGAGACATTGAAGAAATCTGTTACAGCAATTTTAGTTAAATTTCAATTCAATTCAATTCAAACCCTTATCCGCACCCCAATGGTGCATAGGGCACTGCATTATATAAACACAGTGGGATCTTGATCGTTAACACACGAAGGAAAGATGATAAGCCCTCCGCTTCTGGTACCAGTCCAGGGTAATATTGAATAAATATTAGACTGAAAAAATCACTTGTATTTATTTGACCCCCCCTGGGAATCGAACCCGGGACCTCCAGAACGGTAGCCGAGTAAAATTTAGTTTTGGTTAATTTAATTTTAAATTCTTTCTGCTGGTTTTCGTCTGCTGCACGCACCAATCAGTGTGCCGCGAAGCTCTCACGAAATGCATTAAAAAATATATTTTGCAACAAGACCCATATATATATTTTTTTGTTTGATTGTTATATTGACATACTTGGCAACTCCCTGCGATATTCGCAACCTCTGTTTCCAAGGTAAAGGTGATTGTCCATTTTTACATTTGAGTCTGTCTTCGAGTGATCCTCCGGACATCAGCTGATACACAAGGCATGGTTCCTCACCTGAAAACAACCAATAAACAATTATAAACTTGTGGTCTTAATTCTAAATTGTGCTATAGTCAAAACTAGGCAAATATGTTCTTAGAATGCAGTAGTATAAAAAAAATATCTACTATTACATAGCCTCATTCGCACCCAATTATCCAAAGGGCACTGCATCAAATTGTTGGAATGTCAAGTTGAGTGTTGATGCCTGATCAAATGCCAAGGCAAGGTGATCAGTCTTATTCTCAGGTCTAGGGCAATATCAAATAAATATTTAATTGAAGAAAAAAAACACTTTTCATATTTACGTTATATTTACTTAGACCCCCTGAGAATTGAATATGGGACCTCCACCATGGTAGCCAAAGCTGGAAACCACTACGCATGGAGGCGGACACTATTATTTGCTTTAAAAAAATATACTAAACAATACAAAACATTAAAAAATGTGTTTTTATAAACAATAAGACTAAATATTTGTAAGATGACTTAGAAAAAAAATTTATGTACTCAAGTCATAATTTGTTTGGGAAACAAAAGTTTTGGCCATAAAAATTCACGGGAAAAGTCCCTTTTTTGGATTTCGTAGAATAAGTTTCGTAGAGCAAGTGGCATAGTAAAAAAAATAATGATGATATTTTTTTAAATTTCTGAGCCTTAAAAAAGTACCATTAGAACAGGGTTTGGAATCAAGCCATACAATTATTATATTGCTGACACATATAGGTGAAATTACCTCCGACACTGTACCCATACAGTGGTAGCACATTGTCATGTCTGCAGGCGTTCAGGTATTTCAATTCTCGCAGGCTCTCGGCGGACACTCCACCAGCACCGTTGGGACTCTTCAACCGCTTGATAGCTACTGCCGTATGTTTCCAATCACCTAAACATGGAAATAACAATACAAGGAAATAAACCAATATCTGTACCCGACGGATTCTCCAGTTCTATGGACACGTTACGCGTGGCAACGAGGATAGCCTGGAACGACTAGTTGTGATCGGTAGGTAGCCTGGAGGGAAAGAGAGGGAGAGGAAGATCCCCCACACGATGGACCGATCAAATTAAGGCAGCAGCAGGCACCTCAGTGGTTGGAGCGCTACGTGCAGCGCAGTCAAGGGATAACTGAAGAAGAGTCATTGCTTCTGCAAGGGTCACTACCCTCAGCAATGAGGAATAAGACGGAGAAGAAGAAACATGAAAATACATAAGTAGATTATAATATTTATTCGAAATCATATTTGTTCGTGTTAGCCGTTAGAGTGATGGGAATCGATATATCGACTCTGGACTTGCCAAAAGCGCGGCCGTCGATATATGTACTGATAATGACATTAGTATATTTTAGCGGTCAAGCTGGAAGGTTTTGTGTAGCGTGCACATTTCTAAATTTCCAATTTATGAATAATGTCCGCAAATTTAACTAATTTTTACATTATTTTTTGACATCTCACCATAGGTGAAGAAGAATATGGAAGTCTGGGCAATTACACGGCTTACGACTGTCTTAGGCTTAGTTAAGTGATCACTTAACACACGTGTAACATTCACCAATTCTGCCCATTATTGAATTTTTTTTTCCAGACTTCCATATTCTTCTTCATCTTTTATGAAATGTCAAAAAAAAAAATAATGATATGAAAATAACTCCTGTAATTGGAAATCGAATTGAATTGAATCAGCCATACTAATACCATGCGGCACTTTATCACGAGCGTTTCCTTACCTTTGTAAACCACTCCAAACCCTCCCTTCCCGAGGATATTAGAAGGATCCCACTCCTGGGTGGCGATGAAGAGTTCTTTGTATGGGATCATCAGAAGGGCTCCGGCACTTTCTGCAACTCTCCCATCCGATATTGCCGATGAAGGTGAACGTGTTTCCTATCATGAAATAATTGATAATTGTATTCAATTTTAATTTTAGCATAAACAAGTTCAGAAAATAGAATATTGAAACTGAGTCGTTTTTATGACATTTCTTTGTTCATATTTTTTTATTACAAATGATTTGAAATGATTACTATATGACTTCAAATTTTTACTCATAACTATAATTATATATTTTTTTTAAATACGTGTATAATACTACTTTATTGAGTATATTAATACATTGTTTGTGGGAAACTCTTAAAAGTGTATTTTATATGCTGTTGGTAGTAGGCAACGCTTATAAACATTCTATTTGCTTACTTTTGGTAGAGCGCGAGACGCCAAAAAACATTGTACACATCGGAATTGGAACCCGACATTTTGGAAGAAGAGATTCGAAATGCACTGAAAAAACTAAAATGCAACAAGTCCCCCGGCAATGACTGCATACAGGCCGAGCTTCTAAAAGAACTAGGGGATAAGGGCATAAAAACAGTGCTGGATCTCTGCAACCTCATATGGAGAACGGGAACATGGCCTCAGGAATGGGCTGAATCTGTTTTCATTCCTCTTCACAAAAAAGGCTCATCCAAAAAGTGTGAAAACTATAGGACAATAGCACTTATCTCTCACACCAGCAAGATAATGCTATATGTTCTAAAAGCACGATTACACAGTTACATTGGATGGCAAATACCAAAGGAACAAGCTGGTTTTGTGAAAGGAAGAGGAACAAGAAAGCAGATCCTCAACATCCGCCAAGTGATCGAAAAAAGCCGAGAGTTCCTGACGCCAACAGTTTTATGCTTTATCGATTACAAAAAAGCTTTCGACTGCGTGAAGTGGGAACATCTGTGGAAAGTACTCATGGAGATGGGAGTCCCATCCCATTTGATAAAACTCATCCATGGACTTTATGCCCAAAGTAAGGCAATCGTAAGAATCAATGGCATAAACACTGCAAGCTTCCCCACTGAGAAAGGTGTAAGACAGGGATGCATACTCTCCCCTGACCTGTTTAACATCTATGGGGAATACATCATGCGCAGGGCTCTCTACGAATGGAATGGAGGAGTGTCCATTGGTGGCGTAAAGCTGTCCAATATACGATATGCGGACGACACAACACTTCTGGCCAAAGACCCAAAAGAGATGGTAGATCTCCTTAAACGAGTAGAGATTGAGAGCAAGGCACTGGGACTAGAGATTAACCAAAGCAAGACCAAGATCATGATCATAGATCGATCTAAGAAGTTTGGTGATCTCGGGAACTCACTGGAAGGTTTAGAGATAATAAACGAGTTCCAGTTCCTTGGATCTCAAATCAGCAATGAAGGAACTTGTGAAGGAGAGATTAGACGTCGTATCGCCATCGCCAAAAGTGCCATGTCTAAGCTAGACAAAATTTGGAAAGACCGGGGTGTGAGTAACAACACCAAGATGAACCTTGTCAGGAGCTTGGTCCACTCCATTTTTCTCTATGCTGCTGAAACATGGACTATAAAAGCAGCAGAAAGGAGAAAAATTGATGCCTTCGAAATGTGGTGTTGGAGGCGCATGCTCCGAATTCCATGGACAGCTAGACGCACCAATGAGTCCATTTGCCAGGAACTACGCTTGGATGGCTTGTCTCTGGCCAATATCTGTACCCGACGGATTCTCCAGTTCTTTGGACACGTTGCGCGTGGCAACGAGGATAGCCTGGAACGACTAGTTGTGATCGGTAGCCTGGAGGGAAAGAGGGGGAGAGGAAGATCCCCCACACGATGGACCGATCAAATTAAGGCAGCAGCAGGCACCTCAGTGGTTGGAGCGCTACGTGCAGCGCAGTCAAGGGATAACTGGAGAAGAGTCATTGCTTCTGCAAGGGTCACAACCCTCAGCAATGAGGATTAAGACGGAGAAGAAGTGATTAGAATACGACCCTAATTAGTATGCTAATTAGAGTCCGGATTGGTGAAAAAACCGCCCGACAACAATGTATTAATGTAAACATGACTACTTTTGAGAACATCTGAAGTTCTCAAAACAAGTCATGTTTACATTAAAAAACTCAAAAATGTGGTCTTATATCTCAAGTGTTTTATTTTATTATATTTGAATCATCATGTTATTCAACAAATTAAATGCTTTAACTGTAATTTAATTTATTTGACTTACATTGGAAGTTTTGGTACTCTGGTAAGGTGGACCATTTAATATTTTACTTGAAGACTCTATTTTTACACCCTGGAAGAAAAATATAAAAAATGTAATGACATATCGCCCACTCCTTTCAAGAACGTCATAAA
Organism: Brachycentrus maculatus; assembly: GCF_059751285.1. Classification (NCBI taxonomy): domain Eukaryota; kingdom Metazoa; phylum Arthropoda; class Insecta; order Trichoptera; family Brachycentridae; genus Brachycentrus; species Brachycentrus maculatus. The sequence goes on from NW_028280856.1 coordinate 2,625,841, forward strand.
TCAAAATACTTGATTTTTCAGGAGAACGATTTTAAAGTTTAAAAATATAACACAATGTATTAAAAATAAATATTAAGCCACTTATTAAACTTTTTACTGTGCAACAGATCTTTTTAGGTAAAACCTGAAGGTTTTTTCTACATTTGAAAAATATTTAATTTATTTATAAAAATAATTAAACAATACATTTTCTTCAAAATGCAAAAACAACATTTTTTGCCCTGTAGCGGGTAAATATAAAGTTAAAAATATGCCTCTTTTGCTGGGATATAGTACATTTTCTGGGCATTCCGAAAACATGCACAACTGAAAATTGACGATTTTTGATTTATGACGTTCTTGAAAGGAGTGAGCGATATATAAATAGCAGTAATATTCACCCTTAGCTCTTCACTCACATCATCTGCGTCAAACATATTCCACTCCTATATCTATGAATATTTGTCAGCCTCCATAGTGTAATATTCAGCATGCTACTGTACTGGAGGTCTCAGGTTCGATTCTCAGAGCGGGTCAAATAAACATAAGTGATTTTTTCTCTCTTATATTTATTCAATATTACCCTGGACTGGTACCTGAAGCGGAGGGCTGATCACCTTTCCTTCATATGTTGACGATCAAGATAACACTGTGTTTATATGATGCAGTGCCCTATACACCATCGGGTGGGGTTAAAGGTTTGAAGAATGAAGAAGAAGATATTTATGAATCTGGAGCCCAAGATTAATGACTCTGCGTTTAAATATTTGTGATCAAGTTAACACAGCGTCATTTGGATTAGATGCCGTATGCACCCTTTTAGTGGGGATAGGAGGAAAAAGAAGAATTACGATATATCAATCCACTGACCTGTTCAATATATTTTACGTGTACAGGAACATTGTTTGACGTGCTGTTGTTGTTATCAGAGGATACTAGTTTTCCGGGAGGTTCCATTTCAGTAGTTGTTTCATTATCTGCAAGAAAAATAATTGAGTGTGAAATATTGGTAAATGGGGAGATTTTGGAACAGGTAGATGATTTCATATATTTGGGTAGTATGTTTTCTAGGGATGGAAAGATTGATAAAGACATAGAAAGGAGAGTGAATGCTGGGAACAGAGTGAATGGTGCACTAAAATCAGTTTAAGCAAATAAAAATCTATCAGCGGAAGCTAAACTGGCAGTACACAATGGAGTTCTGGTTCCAACCCTTATGTATGGAAGCGAAGCATGGAGTTGGCAAAAGAAGGATGAAAGCAGGCTGAATGCAGTCGAAATGCGATCGCTCAGACGAATGTGTGGCAAAACGATATTTGATAGATGTTCGAATGATGAAATAAGGAAAGAATGTAAGGCTGAGATAAGCATTATCGATAAAATTAAGAAAGGTGTGTTGAGATGGTTTGGACATGTGGAGCGTATGAGTGAAGAAAGAACGGTTAAACAAATTTATGAGGCGAATGTAGTTGGAAAAAGAAGCAGAGGACGACCGAGGAAAACTTGGCACAATCAGGTATGTCAAATACTTGAAAGTGGCCGGGTCAGGAGTCATAATAATCGTCGGGTATGTATGAGGAGATGCATGAATGTAGAAGAGGCAAAGAATGTTTGCAAAGACAGAGTGGTGTGGCGTTCGATTCTCTCTGCCTACCCCTACGGGGAAGCGGCGTGATGGTTAGTAAGTTAGTTAAAATAATTGTCAGTTAGTAAAATAAAAGTGGACTATCGGGCAGACAGAATGGGGTCAGCTGGAGGCATTCGAGATACGGTGCTACAGGCGCATGTTAGAAATTCATCGGTCCACACGTGTAGGGAGGAGGTATTAAGCAGGGCTGGGGAGTCTAGATGCTTACTAAATGAAGTAGCATAACAGCGACCCAAATGGATAGGCCATAATATAAAACACTCAGGTCTGATTTTTGCGATTGCGGAGGGTGTGTGCGAAGGCACAAACTACAGAGGACGACTTCGCTTAAACTACATGGACCAAATTATCTCCAACTGCACTGTATCAGGTACGAGTTGAAGAGATGAACGGAGGATAAAGGCGGGTGGAGACTGACAATGAAAGGAGCAAAGGAATCATCACACAGATTGTGACCCGTAAAGAAGAAGAAAATAAAAATTTCAATAAAAACTCAGTTTTTTTTATATGATGCTAAAACAATTCAGAGACCAAAGAAAATTAATCAATAAACTTTTTTTTTTCAAAAATGTTAATAATATAACCGCTCACAGAGATTTTTATGTCTACCGGTTTCGAGACGTACACGTCTCCTCGTCAGGACAATCACTACCACAGCATGCAAACAATTGTGGTAGTGATACCACAGCATGCAAACAATTGTGGTAGTGATACCACAGCATGCAAACAACTGTGGTAGTGATACCACAGCATGCAAACAACTGTGGTAGTGATTGTCCTGATGAGGAGACAGGCAAATCTCGAAACCGTCATAAAAGTGAGTGGTTATATACTAATATTATCAACATTTTGCGACTTATACAAAGACATGGACTGCTCGACGTATGAGGAGCTGAAGAGGACTTAAATAGGCAAGAATGGCGAAAGAGATGTCATCTGTTGCTACAGACCAATCCGCAGGATTGAGACCAAAGAAGAAGATTCCAACTGCTTTTGACAAACAAACTTTATCCCCAGAAAACTAAGCTATCTTAAAAAGATGTTAATTTTTTTTTTTTTTTTAATTCGTGTCTAACCTAACCTAACCTAAGCATTACACTATGGAGGTAAAACATATAACTAGCAGGGTTGAAGGATTATAGTATGGTAAATTCACTACCTGAAAAAATCGAGAATTAAAATCATACACCTAAGTAACTTCACTGCTAACTTAGAATCAATGAAATGTATAAACTCATGCCTCTAGCGAGATAGCGAGTGTTTTTGCCTAGAATTTTCACTCATGAATTACATGAAATTATAGTAACTTTAAACATAAAGACTAAATCCACTCACAAGTAGGCATAGGCTATGAAACTTATAAAGTTGAAGCCTGAGTAGGGACATGATAAACAGTGTTGCATAAGCCGTAGCTAGATTTCAGAGTCACTTGGACGTTAGGTAATTTTAAAAAAAATTATAGTATAGTATATCTGAGAACGAAAAGGTTTGAAAGTGTTACCGTTGATGGGGGCAATCAGACAGTGGTACTGCGGTTCCACGAGGTTCCGGATGCACTCCAGAGCCGGCCTGTGCTTGAAATGAGCCAACAGCACAAACAGTTCCAATACAGTGTGGTTCTGCTGTCCCCAGCGCTCCAACAGCAGGTCTGTAGGTGAAGAGCCACACCGTCTGCTCTCATTCTCCATTTCCTACACAAAAGATCACAAAATGTATCAATACGAACTGCTGGATTTTAACACATGCAGGAGACGCTTAGCCGGTAAACTGCCAAGAGCGTTTTAAGACGCATAATTTTCTGTGAGCGGAGCGCCGCTCATACAAAAATTACGTCTTAAGACGCGATGTTTTAAATGGGCTTTTACCAAAGAAAATCAATTATTTAAAATGTACGAATATATTAAACGCATAGTGACATCTATTGAGAATATTTTTGCATACTTAGAATTGAAACGGAATTTGTTTTTACCACTTTAAACGTAAATTAAAGATAAGTTTGTCATCGGAACAACTAATGGCGCTCAGGGTTGTCCAATAATCCCCGAGCTGCCGTCACTGCCGAATCTGATGACAGTGATTTTAGTGTCGATTCTGATGATATTTAATTTTTAATTTTTTTAAATCATAGTGTGTGTGTGTGTGTGTGTATACTTTTAATATTAAACATAACATAAACATAAACGATTACTTTTGACATAATTTAGTTTTCATATTTTCTATGACAAATTTTGTGACAACCCTGCACCATGAACAATTAATTTTATGATTATGGATAAATGACTGCACGACTGGCGCCCTCTTCATTTATTTAGTAAGTTTTATAAATAAACGTTATTACGCTTTCAATAACGATATGTTTAGAAGGTTTTATTTTTGTCGTAAAATTCGCAGCGTGCTGGGTACCGCCATACATGTACCTGCAGTCAGTCAAAAGGTTAAAGCGTCTTTTACTTACTGTTAGTGGAAAGTGGGAGACGCTTATAAGCGTTCTATTTGCTTACTTTTGGTAGGAACGCGAGAGACGCCAATAACATTGTATGGATCGGAACTGATTAAACTTGACTAAAAATAGTATCTAAAAATAGTGTCTGCCTACGTAGTGTAATGGACAGCACGCTCGGTTACGGTACTGGAGGTCCCGGGTTCGATTCCCAGGAGATGGTCAAATAAATATAAGTGATTTTTTCACTCTAAAGGTGGAGACTGACCGGAGCATTTCGTCGTAACGTAACATGTTACGATGCGAGCATTCAGGCAGTCAGTACACCGAGCCGAGCGCTCCATCCGTAGTTTTGGATGCTCGGTAATGCTCGCCGCGAGCGATGTTACAATGTTATGTTACGATGTTATGTTACGATGTTATGTTAAGACGAAATGCTCCGGTCAGTCTCCACCTTAATATTTATTAATATTACCCTGGACTGGTACCTAAAGCGGAGGGCTGATAACCCTTCCTTCGTGTGTTAACGATCAAGATAACACTGTGTTTATATGATGCAGTGCCCTATGCACCATCGGATGTGGATGAGGGTTTAAAAAGTATATAAAAAAAATAATGTTATTTCAGGCTCTGTCTCCTGATAAATATATAAGTAATTCAGAATGAATCTCACCTACGTTCAAATGGAGCAAGCTTTATAAATACTTCACAAATTTCGCAACTGATGGCGCCACAATCAGGCATACATTCAAATCTATAGAAAATACTACCCGCATGTGGAAAGTACCCGAGACAATTGCATATATATAGGTTTAAAAAAATTAATGCAATATGGATTTTCGATAATGGCCAGAATGGTGTACATTACACAAGTGTATAAATTAATCGCTAAAGCTAGCCAAATGCCAGGTCATAAGCCCTGGGATGCTCAGGCTTTCAACTTCTTTAAAATATAAAGAACAATGGATGTTTCATATTAAGTTGAGACACCTTTAATACTACAAAAATAATATGTATTTGAAATATTTGTGTATTAATAAAAATATCATGAAAAAAAAACCACAGCCTCTTTTATCAATCACATTAAACTGTCAATGGCAGCATTAAATAAAAACTACATTGGCCCAGCCATTAAAACAAGTTTTGCCCAAAAAAATTTTTCATTCCTTGCTCCAAAAATATTTAATTTGCTGCCCGAAACCATAAGATTTCCAGGAGTGATCAGGTCTTTAGAACAGTGTCCGTCGATGGTTACTTGACATTGGAAGGGACAAGGTAGAAAGTGAATTAATTAAAGTCCAGGTGTAATTATCACATTGAAAAACCTTAAACTATAAATTATTTTTGTATCTCCTGTATGTTATGTTTAAAATCTAATCATTAAAAAAAATATATATATATTAAAAAATTTAAAAAAATATATATAAACTATGTATTACCATGTTAGTATTCGGCTCAACACAGGCCATGCCTAAAGAGCCGTAATACGTATAATAAATGTGTATATGAAATGAATATGTATATTGAATGTATCTATGTATTATGAAAATAAATAAATAAATAAATGTTTACTTATTATATAGGTGAATTATTCACTCGGCATCTATAGACCGCAGGTAAACATTTTAATATAAACCAGACGTTCATTACATATGCGTCGCACATAAATTCCCAGATATATTTATTAGGAAAAATCTATGCGTATCTGTCTGCATCAATAAAATGAATCAACAATTTCGTCTGGTAATTTTAAAAGAACAAGAGAAAATGTGCGTAGAATATAAATTGCCTATTTTGTTTACATTTTAAAAAGTGCAAGTTCTTCCTGGAAAAAATGTTTTTTTGTTGAATGCGAGTGTGTAATGTTGCGATCACCGTTCAGGAAAACAATGTACTTTATTCACAGCATGTAAATCCTTTCTTAGAAATCATAAATAGGATATGAGTAATGAAACATCCAACGTATAAAGTTAAAACCACAAGTTTGGTACCTTACTGATTTATACATTTGTTTAAACATAGATAAAACTTTTGTGCCTCGCAACCGCTAAAAAGAAAGAATAGTTTGTAATATAATAATAATAATAAAACCCTTATCCGCACCCCAATGGTGCATAGGGCACTGTGTCATATTAACGCAGTGTTATCTTGATCGTTTTACACATGAAGGAAAGGTGATCAGCCCTCCGCTTCAGGTACCAGTCCAGGGTAATATTGAATAAATATGACAGTGAAAAAATCACTTATATTTATTTTACCCCCCTTGGGAATCGAACCCGGGACCTCCAGAAAGGTAGTGGAGCGTGCTGACCATTACACTACGGAGGCGGACTATAGTTTGTAATAGGTATTTACTAATATGTTACCAGATAATAGCATGTAAAATATCATTAAAATTATTTTAAAATCATCAGTCTACAAACTGATCTCTCTGAAAGCTCCCGCCGTATTCTAGGTCCAGTATAGAAAACCTTTGGATTCCATTTGGACCCATCCATTAAAAAAAACACATTTATTTTATTTTTTTAAATCTTATTATGGTTTTTTATCCGCCTCTATGGTGTAATGGTTAGGTGTTTAGCTACCAAGCTGGAGATCCCGGTTTCGATTCCCAGGGGGGGGTGATAAAAAATATTAGTGATTTTACACTGTAATATTTATTTAATATTACCCTGGACTGGTCCCTGAAGGGCAGGAGTGATCACCTTGCCTTATGTAAGCAATGATCTAGATAAAACTACGTCAATACGACGCAGTGCCCTATGCACCATTGGGTGCGGATAAGGGTAAGAAGATTACAGTATTTGATCAATCATGCAAAAAAATTTGATGTCAAAGATAAATTAAATAAAAAATTATTACTAATACTTTCAAATTCCTTATCACTGTCAGCTGGGCATGTAAGTTAAAACTAATTAGTGTGAGTGTAATTAAATTTGGCCGCCTCCACAGTGTAGTGGTAAGTGCGCTACCATGCTGGAGGTCCCGGAGTCGATTCCCAAGAGGGTCAAAATAAATGTTAGTGACTTTTCAGTCATATTTATTTAATATCACCCTAGACTGGTACCTGGAGCGCAAGGCTGTTCACCTTTCCTTTGTGTATTTAACAATTGAGATAATACTGCTTCTAAACGATGCAGTGCCTTATGCACCATTGGGTGCGGATAAATGTTGGAAGTAATTAAATTAAATTTTGTACCGACAAACAGGTGAATTAGCATCTATTTATTTTATAAACTAATTTAAACTTTATTTGTTAAATACGTTTAAAACTAAGACTTAAAATTTACTAAAATGTTCAGATTTATCTTCTCGTCTGAATCCTTTTTTAGACAATGATGGTGACAATTACAGTGATGAATGTGATGAAAGCGAATAAATTATTGTAATAATATATATATTTTTACAAACATGCTTTTTATAAATAAAAAAAAAATACGTCTTTTTTAGATTCATGTTATAACTTTTTTGTATTTTTTTCGTACTGTGTTTTTACATTAGTAAAAAAAGATAATTCTCAAAATTAAAAAAAAAATCTTTTCTTCTTCTTCTTTTTTTTCTTTTTGTAGATCCTAGGGATCTGTTAGTGCCTCCGCATGTCGCTTTTGGGATGTATTGTCCCAAAAACATTATATTGTGTTGTCCCAAAAACATTGAAAAATATTCAAGTTGAACTAGATACCCGAAATTACACACTGTGCGCCTTGGGAATCGAACCCGGGACCTCCAGTACAGTGACCGAGCGTGCCGACCATTACACTACAGAGGCGGATCCTTTAAACCAGTTTATCTTTAAGATGTTCTGGTTGTTGCAGAATATGTGTTTTTATGAAGCATTATTAATGCTATGTAGGCGTAATGATGACTAATAACTTTTAGCGACTTTTGGCATTTAAGATTTCAGGTTTTTAGCACAATACGAGGACATATTTATATTATTATGTTAATATAGCAATTTCTGGAGAGCGCAAAGCAAACTGAACGTATTTTATGATATTTGCGTAAGGAGTATAATGATACACGGTGGTTTTTGCAAAAAAACATGCAATTTCAAGCATAAGTTTGCAGCGAAATTGTGCGGTCGGTAAAGAATTAAGTTTTTGATATTTAGTTGTAATATTTTGTAAAAAATCTGATGAAGAATATATGCTATTTATTGTTTCGGCATTAACTTTGTGGTAAGACATGTTACAGTGATTAAAGAAAACACTTTGTTTTTTACCGCTTGAGTTTTATTATAGACTACATGTTTCAGAAGTTAAACTTCCATCATTCAGGTCTGTGTAATAACTAAAATATAAAATTGTTCTATAAATAAGGAGAGGGGAAAGTAAGGGGAAGGGGTTAGTCAAGAGACAGAGTTTGAAAACAAAGGAAAAATGGAAAGCAAAGGTGAAGAATTTTGAAACAATATATTATTTAATATACTATTTTTAGAATTTAGGTTTTTTTGGATTTCAAAATTTTCAAGATAATTCATAATAATTAAATTAATAATACCTAAATTCTAATAATAATTTATTAAATATTATATTGTTTCAAAATTCTTCACCTTTGCTTTCCATTTTTCCTTTGTTCTCAAACTCCGTCCCTTGACTAACCCCTTCCCCTTACTTTCCCCTCTCCTTATTTATAGAACAATTTTATATTTTATATTTCAGTTATTATACAGACCTTAATGATGGAAGTTTAACTTCTGAAACGTGTAGTCTATAATAAAACTCAAGTGGTAAAAAACGAAGTGTTTTCTTTAATCATTGTAAGAATATATGCAATGTAGTTCTCACTTCTAGGATATCTTTAAAATCCCCTCATAGTTGAGTTGTGATGTAAAGGTGGCCATTCACCTCCTATACCAGTTCAACGTACCATTAATAACAAGATTTACTTCCTGACCTCCTTTATATCTCTTCCAACACTTTCTCCTTTCTACTATGAATCAGCATATGAGCAAATTTATGAGTGGAAAACATCAAGTAAAGATATTATTTTATTTTATTTATTGTAACTGCAGACAGTTGGTAGAATTCCATATTGAATTGTTGGGTAATATATCCAAAATTAAACAAGGTTTATTTGGTTGAATTCTACATCAAGTGCATTTTTTACAAACACGTGATCATTGACTATTTTGATATCTTACTAGCTTAATATTGCCCTGGAAAAATCCCAAAGGATTTTAAACTTGGAAGTATAATATATTGACTTGTTAAAAATGGCTAACTGCATTGATGTTTATTTTCTTGCCAAGCAAAAGTGACTTAAATGGCCTTCCTGAACATTTAACGTTTTGTTAGTTAGTCACTTTCTCCTGTACGACTACGATATGTTAAAAACATTTTGAGTGTGTCCAAATACTTATTCACAAAATCTGGATTATCTCCAATTACAGGAGTTATTTTCATATTATTTTTTGACATCTCATCAAAGATGAAGAAGAATATGGAAGTCTGGGCATTTACGGGGCTGACGACCGTCATCGGCTGGTTTAAGTGATCACTTTACACACGTGTAACATTCACCAATTCTACCCATTATTGACAACCACACTACTCAAATTCTTGAAAGTTCTATATATATGAACCAATTTAGAAACCTTGTTCTTGAATCACTAGAACTTCACTAGAGACATCTATTGGTGAGATGTAAAGAAGCTTTTTACTAAGCAGAAACTCTTTTATTAGTATGTGAGGTCCGAATCCTGGATTATAAAAAAATAATATGAAAATAACTCCTGTAATTGGAGATAATCCAGATTTTGTGAACAAGTATTTGGACACACTCAAAATGTTGTAAATAAATTATCTGGTCAAATTATAAGCTTAATAATAAAAATGAAAATGGTATTTTCTGGCGTTTCTCATGTGTGTGTTTATAATCCAGGATTCGGACCTCACATACTAATATAAGAGTTTCTGCTTAATAAAAAAGCTTCTTTATATCTCACCAATAGATGTCTCTAGTGAAGTTCTAGTGATTCAAGAACAAGGTTTCTAAATTGGTTCATATATATAGAACTTCCAAGAATTTGAGTAGTGTGGTTGTCAATAATGGGTAGAATTGGTGAATGTTACACGTGTGTAAAGTGATCACTTAAACCAGCCTATGACGGTCGTCAGCCCCGTAAATGCCCAGACTTCCATATCCTTCTTCATCTTTGATGAGATGTCAAAAAATAAAAGGTTTATTTGGTTGAATTCTACATTTATTTATGTGTATCGTAGTAATACAGGAGAAAGTGACCAGTGCATTTTTTACAAACACGTGATCATTGACTATTTTGATATCTTACTAGCTTAATATTGCCCTGAAAAAATCCCAAAGGATTTTAAACTTGGAAGTATAATATATTGACTTGTTAAAAATGGCTAGCTGCATTGATGTTTATTTTCTTGCCAAGCAAAAGCGACTTAAATGGCCTTCCTGAACATTTTACGTTTTGTTAGTTAGTCACTTTCTCCTGTACGACTACGATATGTTAATACGTGATGCGTTTCGTCTTCTTAGGACATTATCAAACACGAGTGATTGATAATGTCCTAAGAAGACGAAACGTGTCACGTATTGACATATATATAAATAAATGCAGAATTCAACCAAATAAACCATGTTTAATTTTGGATATATTACCCAACAAAATTATTTTATATTCATTCTCAGTTAAGATTTTAAATCCTTTGATATGCATGGTTAGCAAGTTATGCGTGAACCAGTCGAAATAAATATACTCAAGTGATTTTTTTCACATTAAAATTTATTTAATACTAGTTGAACTACCCAGCCTTGCGTTGCTGTGGCTCATTTTGGGTGAATGGAAAATAAATCAAATAGAAAGTACACATTGTTATGTTTGATTCCACAATTGTTATAAAGCAAAGAAAATAATAAAAATCTATGAAACAACAATGCAATTAAAAACGCTAAAAATGTTAAGTGGTAACAGCTGTCTAGAAGCATGTTGTCCGCCATAAGCAATGTGTGTTATTGCGTGAGTTGCTATTACGCTCAACAGATGGCGCTGCCATTGCGATAAAAAATCTTTCATTTGTTACATTTTCATTTACATAGATATTGTCTCAAAAATTCAAAGCAATCGGTGAATAACTTTAGATTTTAAATTTTGAATGAAACAAGCATTTATATTTTTCTTTATATACCCCGGACTATATATATATATATATATATATATATATATATATATATATATATATATATATATATATATATATATATATATATATATATATACTATAGTAAATGCTTTACAGGACAGATCACCTTACCCCACATGATTGATGATGCTGTTATGACGACATCTATGTGGATGAGGGTCAGAAAAAGAAGAAAATTTGAATAGGAAAGTGTTTAAGACCCTGTGATATATTGTTGGTTGAAAATGTGAACCAAGTTGTGGCAGAATGGGAAACTAACCATCTAACCCTGACTTTGCAGTCTATGAACACAGGACCACAACCTAAACATTAACTTAGTATTCATTTACTCAAACAGTTCAGAAAATTAATATTTTTAATTAAACATTCAAAAAAATATATAATATTTAAATGTTAAATTCCATAAAGTAGCAAACATGAAAAATAACATGTTAAAAATTCATACATAACACGAAAAATAAATAAGGAAAACCATCCATAAAAATAATATTAAAATATGAGATGTTGACTCATTCAATAAAAACATAAATGTGCTAATAAGAAAATTTTCTCAATAACATTTCATTATTGACCATTTAGAACGAATGTAACATCCGAACGTAAGAACAATAAACAATCACCTTTGTCATTATTTTGTGAGATGATAATTTTATCAGAAAGGGGTTTTTCCAAAGTATAAAGAAAGTTTTGGTATCTAACCTGTATGTCAAATACTTGATATCCCATGTGAAGCCCTCCCAAATCCTTCCAATCGTTATTTAAATCCAAAATGCGACACAATTGTTTTCTTTCCATGTACGGTATTTCGTACACGTACATCGAATTATTATTTTCTCTAGCCATTTTCAACTATTCTCCCGCGAAACGTCACTGGCGACAAACCGAAAACAACTAAATTTCAAACTTGAATCGATGATTCCTGCATTCGGAAAGTTCGCATACGATTCGCGGAACGTAAAATGGCAGATTATTATTTTTATTACTCGCCGTTTGTTATTGTTGGAAATCAATCGGAAAGTTTCGAGCACGAAGAACTGTCATAAACCAAAACACCAAAGGCAGAAAACATCTTGTTCCGAATCTGTTGAATGTAGTACTATTTAATTCCAATAGATGTCTCTATGGTCGCTGCATTCAAGTTTACGTACTAATGTCAATAGATGGCATGACCGCATGACCATAGGGTCATAGGCATACCATAGACATTTTTAACAATGTTCAAAAAATATATTTGTGTTGATTACATTGCGTGTTCTTACATTTAAATTCCATTCGTGAATTACATCAAACGGAACTTTTGTGTCCAATAAATATGATTATTTAGACTTTTTTAAAGTCTTATGTCCTAAGGATGACTTTTGTCGTCCACCTCCGTAGTGTAATGGTCAGCGAGCTCGGCTACCGTTCAGGAGGTCCCGGGTTTGATGCCCAGGGGAGGGGTAAAAAAAAATGAAAGTGATTTTTTCACACCAACGTTTATTCAATATTACTCAGGACTGGTACCTGAAGCGGAGAGCTGATCACCTTTCTTTCATGTGTTAAAGATCAAGATAACACTGCGTTTATATGATGCAGTGCCCTATGCACCATTGGGTGCGGATAAGGGTTTGAATGAAGGACGACTCGAAACTTTTGTTTTTTTTTTTATTTTATTCTATATTCGAGTGAAAATCAAATTACGGTTTAAAATATAACTGATAGTATGATTTTGAAAAAAAAATATAAAGTATTTTGATATGAAAAATGATTCCATACTCATCAAAATGCGCGACTATGCGAAATATATGGAAATTTATGATGATTCGTTAACTTTTTGTCTATGGCCAATACAAATTGTATAAAATCGGTCAACGATCGTAAAAGTGATCAGAGTGATAATGGAACTGAATCGATCTTGTTTTTTAAACGCAACCAGATATACAAACGTCAAAAACGAACAACTTGCGAGCAACTCTGTTTTTTGTTTATTAGTGTCGAATGTTGGAACGGAATATCCGTATCTGAAACTCTGAAATAAAATCTTCGATATGGCGGCCGAAAAAACTGATTGTAATATTTAATTATATTGGTGCTTTTAAATTGAAGTGATTATTCATTGCATGTCTAATATTCCATTATTTATTTTCAGCGAGTTCCGAATCAAGTTTACTGGTTATAGTCATTGATACAAATCCGTACCAAAATTTTATTCAAGACAATCCAAGATTACTTGTTCACTGTCTCGATTCCGTCATCGCCTTCGCAAATTCTCATTTGATGCAAAAAGCCGAGAACAAAGTTGCTATTTTAGGATGTCATCAACATAAAAGGTAGCGGCGTTTTGAGGTTATAATTTTTATACCATTTCTGGGAATTATTATTTATTTATTTGTATTTATTTCCAGCGAATATCTATTTCCTAGCCCCGGGAAGCCTCTGGAAATACGACAAATCGATGGTCAATATGAAATGTTTACATTAGTTGAAAAAACAGTAAAACTGAGGTAAGCTATTGAGGAATTTTATAAGCTGTCCAATAAGCGCAATTTATCTATTAGACACATAAAGCTGTGTATACACTATGCCAACACGTATCTCTCTGCAGTATGGATTGCTATTAGTCACAGTGTGTTCGCTCTCTGATCCGATCAAGATGGGTATATAGAATGTTTTTTTTTAGAGGTTTGATTTTTAAACTGACAACATTGTTTTTGCAGACTGTCAATTTGACAGTTGACAGTTGATTTATAGTCGGCACGTTTTGCCATTTCACCATGAATAGACTGAATGACCATTATGCGCATCGTAGGTTCGGTGAATGGGCCGAAAACAATATTCAGCGTGCTCCTCTTTTTCAATTATTCAATTTTTTTTTTGTCGATAAGTATATTTTTAGTTAAATGGCTATGTCAATAAAGAGAATTGCCAAAAGTGCTATATGGGCAGGTGGAATCATTGACCCATATTTTTTTAAAGACTATGCTGGACAGAATGTTACGGTCAATGGAGAGCACTACAGAACCATGATTACTGACTTCTTCGTACCTCAGTTGAATGGCATTGATGTGACAGGGCTGTGGTTTCGACAAGATGGTGCAACATGCCACACTGCGGGTGCCACCATCAATTTACTGCGGGAAATTTGAATATTACCTTTAAAAAAAATACCCTATATATTCATGGAGTGCGAACCGTTGTACACTTGGAGCTCATGAATGTATCCACTCGTAGCCATCGCAGAATGCTACTTATTAGCAATCTTAGTAGATATATGTACTGCTTTAAAAAATTAATGTTGCTCATTTATTATTTACTCAATAATTATTGCACTTCATTATACCTTCCTAACTCTATGTTCCTGTCATTCCTAATTTGTAAATTGTATGTCCATCGCAGGCCTTTTGATATTGTTGCCAGCTCTGAAAACCACCTTGGTGGGCTAGACACGTTAAAAAATGCCTCTCAAAAGGTACCTACCAGTACCTACTTTTCTAGAAATTTGGATGTTTGTCTGCTAAATTAGATGACAATGGAAGAGGTTGTTACTAAAAAAAGCATTGACTCTCAGTGAGTTATAACCATGAAAAAAAGAAGACCAATTAGGTGTCCATTGTTTTGGCTCAAATATGGCAAACGTATTATTGCTATATATTGTGGGTACTCAAATTATTTATACTCAAATTTATCAAAATTGAAATGTATTGAAAAACTCATTTCATCCACCTTCAATTTAATGTTTGCAATAGATAAGCAATGAAAAAATGAATATCAATAAAAACAGTTAATATTTCTGTTATCTAACCATCCAATGTTTATATAATCAAATGTTTTCTTACAACATTTTGAGTGTGTCCAAATACTTGTTCACAAAATCAAAAATTATTTTTATTTTTTCCAGATTAGGTGAACTGGTTCGAATGTATGAAGACAAAGCAGACTCCACTCCCGGAGAATCTTTATTAGCCGGAACAATAGCTATGGCTCTCTGCTACATTGCTAGGGTGAAAAATATTTATTTAAATATTTGTATTTATTGTAGTACAAGTTTGTAACAATATCGGTAGAAAAAACTAAATGGAATTCTATTTAGTAACCATTTAGACCTGAGCTAATTTCCTTAGATAAAAATAAATTATTGAAGTGTAATAGTGTGTGCTGGGCATGTACAGAAATAAGTTCATGTCAGGTTTTAAATATAACCATATTTGTGAAAAGTTTGTTGAAGTAATTCTTTAAAATAATAAATAGTCAGTATTGATCAGCGAATTTTAGTTAATTATCATAGCATGATATAGAATGACAATCTGCAGTTTCGCAGTTCATTATAATTGCTGTGCCACCATCTCTTTCTTGTTATTTTACTAAATATTCTTTTATAATGTTGAAAATAATATAAAATGTTATAAAATAATGTTGAAAATTTACGAAATTTTGACATTATTTTATACGTATTGAATGTGTTAATGCATTTTCCTGTAAAATTTCATTCCTCAGATGAAACGCCAATTACCTCCCGGGCAAAAGCAAAACAGTCGGGTCCTTGTCATTACTGGCAGCAGTGACACGGCAGCACAATATATCAACTACATGAATGTGTTCTTCACGGCACAGGTGATAATTTTATTTTTATACTATTTTATGTAAATCAAAGCTCTTTTGCCCCATAGAACATTAGCCATTTTTTTCCCATAGACCCCAACCTGCTGAATATTGAATATCTCTACACCTATTAACACGTTATTGTCGTACGGTTTTTTCATCAACCCCGACCCTAATTATGCTCAAACAGTCTGCCGTATGACTTTCAGTTTAATAATCACGAGTAACCGCAAACCGAATTCCGATCTGTACAATGTTTTTTGGCGTCCTGCCCTCTACCAAAAATAAGCAAGTAGAATTCTTATAAGCGTCTCTCGCTCTCTACTAATAGTGTGTAAAAGACGCTTTTAAGTGTTTCCCGCAAACAATGTGTTAATATCAAATGTGTTTTTCATATCTGACATGGTACTACATACTGACTTTAACAGAATTTCATTTTTATTTATTTAGATTAAGAATGAAATATGTCAATGTTACAAACACATAAATTCCAATTTTGAGAGGTCCTTAGTATGTGTGCTATTTGCAGATGCTGGGTCCGAAGAAAATATAAAAAATTACCTATTTTTTTCAGAAACAACAAGTCCTTATTGACGTATGCTCTTTGGATAAGCACCTCAGTTTATTACAGCAAGGTTGTGACATCACCGGAGGACTCTATCTCAAGGTTCCTGCGCTGGAAGGACTATTGCAATATTTGCTTGTAAGGCTGCTTAATTGTTTTTGTGTAATCGATAGCATAATTTCTATTATTATTTTACCTCCTAAATATGTAATATCCTAAATGCTGGTAAAAAAAAATTAATCTTGCTATCTCAACAGAGTAGATTTATGGAAGTCTAGACTTTTGCAAGGTTTATAATCTGTATTTATTGTAATTGCAGACAGTTGGTAGAATTCCATATTGAATTCTTGGGTAATATATCCAAAATAAAACAAGGTTTGTTGGATTGAATTCTACATTTATTTATGTATATGTTAATACGTGACGCGTTTCGTCTTCTTAGGACATTATCAAACACACTCAGGAGTGTTTAATAATTTCCTAAGAAGACGAAACGCGTCACGTATTAACATATTGTACATAAATAAATGTAGAATTCAATCCAACAAACCTTGTTTTATTTTGGATATATTACCCAACAATTATAATCTTTAATCGGCTGTTTTAAATGATCGCTTTATACACTGAGTAACATTCGCTATTCTGCCTATGGTTGAACATCCATATCACCATGATTTTTAAATCTTGTTCGTTCAATAGAAAATTTTGAATTTAATAAACATTTATTGACTACATTTATTTTGTTGAACTCTATATTTATGCTTTAAATATTAATCAAACACTGATTCAAGTCTACTAAAATGTTTGTTTTATTTTTAAAACATAAAAACAAAAATTCTAAGGCAATTGTTTTGATATTACTTTTAAAATGCCCTAACAAGGTAAAACAATTGTCATTATTGCAGAATTGTTTTTTTTTATTTGAGAATATATATTAAACATTTTAGTAGACTCAAATCAGCGTTTGATTTAAATATTTATAGTACAAACATGGAGTTCTATAAAATAAACGCCAAGTGAATAAATACTGCATAAAATTCACCGCTCTACCCATGATTGAACATCCATTTAATTTTGATTTTTAGATCTTGTATAGGAAATTTCGAATTTAATGTACATTATTTAATGTATACACTTTGACCAGCTGATAATTTGTCATAACCATGTAAATGCCCAGACTTCCATATTGACTAACTTACAGACAAATTAAAAAGCACTATGTATTTGTTTCCATGGGATATTAATATGGATTTAATGCTTTTCCAGTGGGTTTTCCTTCCGGAAGGCCCCGTAAGAAAGAAACTAGTTCTGCCACCAGCTGGCCGAGTGGACTACAGAGCCGCCTGCTTCTGTCACAGAGAACTAATCACTATTGGATTCGTATGTTCTGTTTGCCTTAGCGGTACGTTGATAACTTCATACCTATTGAACATTAATTATAATCTTGTAAAAGAAAAACACTTGTTCTTTTACCACTTGAGTTTATTTTATTATGACGACTAGTTTCGGAAGCTATACTTCCATATTCAGTTCTAAATATAAACTTACATTTTATATTTCGACTTGAAGATTGAAGCATAGCTTGCGAAACTAGTTGTCGTAATAAAATAAACTCAAGTGGTTAAAAAACAAGTGTTTTTCTTTTACAATTTCATCATGTCTTACCACAATGTGAATGCCGAAATAATAAATAAAATTATTATCTTGTTTGCTTCTTAACACATTGTTGGCGGGGGGTTTTTTATCTACCCCAACCCCAATTAGTATACATATTAGAGTCGTATAGTAATTCACAAGTATCTGCAAACCAAACTCTGATCTGTACAGTCGTTTATGGCGGCTCGCGCTCTACCAAAATTAAGCAAATAGAAAGCTTATAAGCGTCTCCTGCTCTCTACCAACAGCATGTTAAAGACGCTTTTAAGTGTTTCCCGCAAACAATGTGTTAATGTACAAAAATATAGTTTTCCAAGATACTGAGAATTCTTCATCGATTTGTTGCATACTTGGGATTTCAAATGTGCCAAAAGGAAAATGTCGCAAGGAGTGGAAATGTGTTAACGCTCAAAGCATCCAAATTGGCATACTACGAAGTGTTTAATTTGGGTAGCCTGGAGGGTCCGATATCATTTTTCTCAAAACGTCTTCTTAGGACATTATCAAACACAGCGTTTGATAATGTCCTAAGAAGACAAAACGCGTCACGTATTAACATATACATAAATAAATGTAGAATTCAATCCAACAAACCTTGTTTTGTTTTGGATATATTACCCAACAATTAAATAATCCCTGTTATTTATAGCTTTAAGCCTTAATAAAATACCCGCCATTAAACTAAAAATTAAATTAAAAAACTTGAATTTACTTTTAAAACCACATATGTATATACGACATTTCAAACTAGTTAGTGTATTTTGCCAGGTTATAGAACGTTGGAAACTTTATAATATGCCGAAAATATACAATTTTGACTTATTTATCATTAAGTCAAAATTGTATATTTTCGAGTTAATATTTTTTGCCAGTACACCCACGAAATAACAATTGTTTATAATCCACCTTTATAATTCATTCATTGGTTTTTTTTCAGTTTTCTGCAAATTTAGTCCTATCTGCACAACTTGCCAGTAAGTTTTATTTTTTATATATAATACATGCATTCATTTTAATAATACATGCATTCATTTTGCATTATATTCAAGTACTTTAGTTTTTAAGTATTAAATGACATCATGTGTATGTTTTGATTATTTTTGTTTCAGCACTGTGTTCAAAATGGGTGGTACTCTCCCTATAAAACCAAAGAAGAAAAAACTCAAAACATAATTTACATTATTCTTTATTTACTTTTCCAATCGTATTTGAAAACTTATTGTTTATTACCATAATTTCACATTGTTAAACATAGTTCATATGTATTTTTTTATAATAAGAAATATATAAATTGATCTCCCTATATCAATACATGAGATCGTTGGAAATTTAAGAAATAATTTGTCCTGTTTCTTATTACAAGTGATATTTGTTTTGTATAAAAGTCTTATGTATAATACATATTACATTGTAAAACTGGTGTATTTTTTTAGATGTTTACTTAAAATACTTGAAAGCATCAGTAGATATGTATATGTATTTTTTAATGAAATACATTTGAATCCTGAGAAGTGTAATTCATGTTTCTCCTGCGTCTGATAGTGCGTAGGACACTTATCAAATTGCTGTAGGGTTACATATTTCAGTTAAATTGAACATCTCTTTAATGGAAAAGAGACACAATTTTTTTTAAATGTTCTTACTCTAGTAAATATTATATTTTTTTTACAAAGTTATTTTGTAAATTATAAAATGGAAAACTACAAGGTTAGTGCTTCAACTATTGATTCTATTTTTGTTCTTCTGAGAGAGATTTTGGGTAAGATATATCTATCATCTTTTCCAATGTTTATTCCCCCACTCAAATCGGGATAGAGTTTTTTATGTATGTTTAAGTATGGGAAATATTCACCCTTTATTTTTATCACAGTTTACCTTGTCAATATATGGAGTTTCATAGCTGGCCACCTTATTAAAGTCTTATTTATTACACTGGCTACATTATTCTCTTTTTTTTTTAAATATAGTGATGTAGTTTACATCTACAATGTGTCTTGTCGTATAAATAAGATACCAAAAAAAACATACAAATCGTCAAGTTTTACATAACTTTTATACGAAGTTGATCTTTTAAATATTTTAAAAATAAATATGCTTTATGAGAGCAAGAAAAAATCCCATTAGCAATAAGGTAAGACTTTTTAAAGTGTCATAAACAAGTTTAACTGTACAAAACAAAGATTAACTGAAAGATAAAGGCTTTATTTTACATATCTTAGAACGATATCACCTCCAAAGACAGAATTGGGATTATTTTTGTTAAGTGAACGTTTGAAAATTTTGCAATATTAAACCGTTCTATAAATGATTTAAGTATGGAGGATTTATTCATACCGATGTTGAAATAATGTTTTCTGTTATCTGATTACAGTAAAATTATCATAAATACATTAAAAACAACGTACACAGAATTTTTTTTAAATCAAGAATATTATTGTAGATAGCACCGATTGTCATCTTCTTAATTATAATCATTAATTAAAGTATGTCGTAATATAAATTATATATTTTTCAAATTTTAAGTATATTAAAAACATTTCAAAAGGGTTTGCTGTAATTTTTTTTTTAAAAAACATTCGAAAATCCAGTGAAATGGAGGCATTGTTCAATCTGGGTATTGGTAATACACATTGTATTTTTATAAATAATTTATAAATTCATTCAAATTATTTTTTAAATCAAATAAATTTTGGTGATTTAGAGTATTTTTTAAGACTACCAGCAAATAAGTTGTCAATTTTGCATCTGTTTGATAAACCACGCAATGATTTTGAAATTTTAAATAAAAAACACTTGTTTTTTTACCACTTGAGTTTATTTTATGACTACTAGTTTCGAATGCTATACTTCCATCTTCAGGTCTAAATAGAAATAAATGTAGACCTGAAGATGGAAGTATAGCTTCCAAAACTAGTCGTCATAAAATAAACTCAAGTGGCAAAAAAACAAGTGTTTATTATTTAAAATTTCATCATGTCTTACCACAAAGTGAATGCGGAAACAATAAATAAAATGTTTTTTAAATATTTGATTTTGTTATTTGTATCTTTTAATAACATATTTATAGATAAAAAGTAAGTTATGCACTCGGTTTTAATCTGATTTATATCAATGATTTTTTTTTTTGATGATGAATGTTGATAGAGCTTCAAAAATGGATAACTAATAGCAGGCACTTCATACTCTGCTTCCTTTTATGATCACTATTGTTAGGCACATCATCATGGATTAATTTACTTTGGTTGAAAATTGGTCATAGACATTTATAACTTAAATACTACATTGTTACTTTTTGGGCCCACATATTTTTCAGCCAGTCCTCTTTCAAATTGTGAATAGATTTGTTACCACACCCATTAAGCAATTCAATAATACAAACATATCAATGAAATAACTTGGATACTGCAAACAAAACTGTCTAGGAAGATCCAAATTCATCAGTTTGACATTGATGCACTGTACTAAATATTTCCATATAAGATCTAGCCGGTGCAGACGAATTCAAAGAAATAATAACATAAAAAGAATGCCACAAGACCATCATACTGCCATACAGTGACCGCAACTATTGACTTGTTAAAATCAAAATTTGGCAAAAAGATGATTTTTAAAAATGGGCTCCAAGGTCTTGTGAATTAACCTCGGTTGCCAATTTCCTTACTAACATTTTAAAAGCCGTTTAATTTGAAAAAGAACCTAAAATCTTACATTCAGAATGAGCTTGCCGCAGTGGCCATATGTTTAAAATTATCTTTAATATTAATCTTAGTTCTATAATTTTTTATATGTGAACACTTGCTGCAAGTATTCTCAGATAACAATAGATAACGATAAATTATTAAAAACAATATTTTATAAATAGGCTCTGATGCAATCAATCAATATAAAAATACATAATTATATTAATAATGTCACATATTGCGTACAAAAAAGATAAATATAAAGGTTTCTGCGTCCCTTCATTTGCAAATTGCCCAAAAGCCCAATGCCTACTACCATGATAATATTTTAACAAAAACAATTGTTTTCTTAAAACATTTTGTATGTCGAACATGTCATGTGTTCATACAATCATATAAGTATCTTCATAACATCTTTACCATATGATGGATTGAAAATATTACTGCGTAGCTTAAATAGTTAACACATTGTTGTTGTAGTTTTCTTCAACCCCGACACTAATTAGTATTCTAATTAGGGTTGTATACTAATCACAAGTAACCATAAACCCAATTTCGATCTGTACAATGTTTTTTGGTATCTCTCGCGCTCTACCAAAAGTAAAGTAGAAGTAAAAGTAGAGTGCATAAGCGTTTCCCTCTCCACCAACAGTATGTTAAAGACGCTTTGAAGTATTTCCAGCAAACAATGTGGTAATAATAATCGTCAGCGTGACGTATCATGTGATTTGAAGACGCGAATTAATAAACAAGACTACTGATTAAAATGCTCGTGAGGATTGATTTTTTAACAAAGTAACAGGCTTTTAAAAGTTAACAGATTTCAGGTACCTAATATGTATGACAGTACATATTAGGTACCTGAACGCAGTGAATGTGTTTATTCAGAAGACGCTTTTTGTGGCCTAAATATTAGTCATACATAAGCTATCAAATTATTCTAAATTGTTTTATTACATCCAATCCATGTACATCAAACCTGGATAAAAAAGATCCCAACAGACTTGAGCATTTTTCTCTTATAAAGAGGGGTAAAATGACGGAGCATTAAGCCAGCTGTTTTAAAGAGGTGACACTTCTTATATCCAGGTTCAACTGTATGTACCACGAAGTTTCATCAAGAATTATATATACAAAATAAAATTAAAACGCTGTTTCTTTTAAAATAACAAACGCATTTTCAATTTCTTTATCCATGTCTGTTTTGTCATCCAAACTGACATCGGAAATCTTTCGATCTTTCCTTCGTTCTTTGTCACTGCCGGTATGAGATATGTGCGTACCCCTCCCACTATCTTGAGTAGATATATTATTGGAAAGATGAGATTGGTGTAAGTCCAAGTCCTCCGTGGATCTATTGGTGTTTCCGTTTGATAAGCTGCCTCGCTGACTTTCCAAATAAGATTTTCCATGGACGTGGTATTCGATCTTCGTTTTCTGCTCCTTCGTCTAGAAAAAAATTTCATCGACATTGTTAACAGATATTAATTTAGACATAAATGTTCTTAAAGATATTAATTTGAACCTTTGAATACATCTAATGAAATGATACACATTCTCACAATATTTTGAGTATGTCCAATGTCAAAAAGCTGTAGAAAAATAGAATATGGGAAATATGGTGCCAAATTTACTCCCATAAAGTAGTAAAACGGAGGGCTTGCGAAGATTTGGTCTTATTTTACTCAAACATAAAGATATTCTTGGAATAAAAGTTTCTGTAATTTGGTATTATGATTTATTTACAGTTAAACATTTTTACAAACTTACTGTCAATATTTGTAATATATTTAAAATGTGTTTGCACTATTTTTTATGAATAAATTAAAAAACTTACGTAGATACGTTCCAAAAGATTCCCCGAAATTTAAACAAAATTTAAATTTACAAAACGGGAAATAACCTTTTAGAAAATTCAAAAATGATTCTCTAAATTCAAAAAAACAACGACGCACAGCGAAAATGAGTTTCAGTAACGACGCAAAGCGAGGTCTGAGTGTAAATAAATAAAATAATTGATAAAACTCCTTTAGAAAGTAAACTTTTTTAAACCTCTAAGCGAGTAAGATTTCTTAAAATATACAAGTATATGCAGTGTAATTTTTGTTACGTTTGAAAATTATTTATTAAATTGTGTGGTTAAAAAAAAATTAAATAGAAAATTTCATTTGACAGATAAAAAATAAAGATGGCAGTGCAACATCTATTTTATGTATAATTTCACATGAATATTCAAGAATCAAAGCATCAAATGTACCATGTATGGCCATAGTCTCTTGAGGTATAAATAAACTCACTATGCACCATACGTCGTACTCATTTAAAGATTAACTTTTTAATTCAAAATCTTTATTACGACGTTCTTACGAGATAAGAGATTTATTGTTTTTTACGTAGTAGGGAGGACCTGCATGTTGGCTTAGACATATTTGTTTACTAATTCTTAAAAAATAAACAATCTGATAAAGTGGTGACTGCATAGGTATTATTTTATTCACTCATGATCTCATTACCAATTTATGGAACGTACTCTCTCCAGTGGTGAAATCATGCAAATTCAGTTTCAATGCGCAATATCTCCAAATTGTATGCAAATACAACAGAACCTCTATAATCTCAACCCCCGCTAAACTGAACACCCCTGTAATCCGTACGCCCACTCATCCCTCCTGCTCTTCTTAAAAACAGAAATTCGTGCTACCATCAACATTATGCCAGTTGCTTACTAAATGTCAAGAAGATGCTTTTACGTAAATTGCAAGACAAAGCTTATTATTACTTATCATTTATTAAATCTCGAGCAACTAAAAATTTTTATTTCTTTAAAAAAGTTGAATAAATACATTTAAAATTTCACAATACATATCGCTCACTCCTTTCAAGAACGTCATAAATAAAAAAAACTTGATTTTTCAGGAAAACGTTTTTAAAGTTAAAAAATATTACACAATGTATTAAAAATAAATATCAAGCCACTTATTTTATTAAAATTAAACACTTGAATAATCCACTTTATCGAGTTTTATTTTTATTTACGACTAGTTTCGAAAACGACAATTGTTTTCATCTTCTGGTACAAATTAAAACTAATGAATAAAAATGTATTTAGGTGTATATATAGGTTAATAAATATAGGTAGGGGGGTCGTTTTCGTAACTAGTCGTAATTAAAAATAAAACTCGATAAAGTGGATTATTCAAGTGTTTAATTTTAATAAAATAATCATGTCATTCCACAAAGTTAATGCCGAATTAATAAATAATATCAAGCCACTTATTAAACTTTTTACTGTGCAACAGATCTTTTTAAGTAAAACCTAAAGGTTTTTTCTCCATTTGAAAAATATTAAGTATATTTAAAAAAATAATTAAACAATACCTTTTCTTCAAAATGCAAAAACAACACTTTCTGCCCTGTAGCGGGTAAATATTAAGTTAAAAATATGCCACTTTTACTGGGATGTAGTACATTTTCTGGGCATTCCGAAAACACGTACAACTGAAAATTGTTGATTTTTGATATGTGACGTTGTTGAAAGGAGTGAGTGATATTTTTTTTTATATATTTGATAAAAAATACCCTACAGATTCTCTGTTCTGTAATCCGAACGCTCCACTTATCCGAACAGAGGGTAAATTTTCAGCGTTAGTATTATAGAGATTCTGCTGTATTAGAAATTTTTTTTTCACAAACCTTTGACATTTGGTAAATGATAATGCTAATAAATTTAATGTTTTTACATAATTACAAAAATATTATCATTAAATATGATAGCATTATATTTTCAATGATGAATCATATTCAAATCAGATTAATATTTTTCTTCTGACATTATTTATTGATGGAATTGAATGATAGAATTATTTTAAGATATGTAAGTTGTCTCAAGTGAGGTAGAATATATTTTTTTTACAAATAAATAATTTAATTAAATTTTGTAATATTCACCATTCTGGCCACTAAACATCTGTATTGAATTGATCATCCATGTTGCCTGAATTATTGGAAGTTAGTACATATATGGATTATCATAATAATCGCTTTCATATCTCAATTTGTATTTTGTGAAGTAGATAGCTTTACTTTTCTGGTCATCTTTCTTTATTATTTATTTACAATCTTTATTATTTATTTTCACCTGTTAGGCTAGTTTCAAATACAGGATTTAACCCAATCTAATGAATTGAATCATATTAATTTATGTTTTTAAACACGTTTGAATAGAAAAATAGCAGAAAACAAAACTGTTACATACTCTGCTGTAATATTGATAAGCCTTTAAGCCAGGCCTGGTCAACCCAAATAGAATCCCGGGCCGCATCGATGACTTAAAATTTTCCCAAGGGCCGCATACAGACATTAGAATTGATTTTTATAACAACGAATTTCATACTTATTGATTTTTTGTACACATTATAAATTATTTGAATGCGGAGGTAATCAGAAAGTAAAATCATTTTAATTGTGAAGAAAGAAAACATTACTACGACCAGAAGTGAGTAGAAAACATACAATGAACTAACAAAAATGTATTTGTATAGTAATAAACATTTTGAAATTTTTTAACAATCAAAATTATTAATCAGGACACATAAATCAAACAAAAGTAACATTTTTATTTTAATAAAAACCAATTTATAAATGACCACTCAGTTTGAGATTTGAGTTCTCTTCGCTTACTTAATTTTTCTAAATCTATTTCAATAGTTGAAGTTTCACACTTTTACTGGTTTTCGAGATTTTTTGGGATTGCGTTAAATTGGCAATGCTGAAGAGCGTGGGAACGGATATTGTTCACTGTTTTTATAACAACATGCAACATTTTTATGCATGACTTGGCTCATAGAATACTTGGGGGCATAAATTTTGTTGATGCATGAAACCTTGTATCACAAATATATAAAAATAATAATAATAATAAAACCCTTATCCGCACCCCCAATGGTGCATAGGGCACTGCTTCATATAAACGCAGTGTTATCTTGATCGTTTACAAATGAAGGAAAGGTGATCAGCCCTCCGCTTCAGGTACCAGTCCAGGGTAATATTGAATAAATATTAGAGTGAAAAAATCACTTATATTTATTTGACCCCCCCCTGGGAATCGAACCCGGGACCTCCAGAACGGTAGCCGAGCGTGCTGACCATTACACTACGGAGGCGGACGGAAAATATATCACTGGTTTAAAAATATATTCTTCATACATGGCCGCGGGCCGCACGTAAGGGCGTTGCGAGCCGCATGCTTTAAGCCTTTATTGGTGTCAACCAGCTAGCGCCAGCTTTAATCGATTTTTATGGCTCAGAACCGCTCAGACTTTTAATAGATGTTAGGGCGTCTCGACAAATGCTTCTGGGTTTTCTCCACTCCAAATTCGGCAATTGTGCTTATTGACATATCCTTTTGACCAAAAATGTGCCTCATCGGTGAACAAAATTTTGAGTTGGAAAAAAGGATCAACCTGAATATAAGCTGTAGACATAATGTTACCAGTTTAAAATTAAAACCTTAAAAAAATACCTTATACTTGACTTTACTAAAAAAATTGTATCAGTACACCTCGATTTACATTTGAAATTTTAGAATTGAATCACTTGGTATATTTTGTTTGGCTAGTTAGCACCTTTGTTCACCGTCAGACATCTTCAGACCTATCTGATAAATATATAATTAGATGAGATAAATATCTGTTGAAATTTTCCACTTGATGATTTCCAAGAATATTGTTGTTGAGATACGATAGTATTGAAAGGGGAGTCACATAAAATTAACTGATTGATTAAAAAGATAATATTTTAGTTTTTGTACTAAACGCATGAATAAAGGATTACGCAGATAGCCAGTAATGGATTAGATAACAAATAAATACCTTCAGTAGGAGGTACGATGATAATAAACCCTTACACTAAACTGACTTGTAAGTGTTGTCATTTTTCAATTTTGGTAAAAGATATCGCATTTTTTAATTGATTTTTATATTTGTTTTACTTGAAAACAATTAATTGTGTTGTTATATATGTGAGAGAAGGTAATATCAATACTTATTTACGCATTTTAATAAAAAAATTGATTTAATTATTTGTGTTCTTACTGTACACACAAATATTTCAATTTAACATTTTTTATTTATTAAATTAATGTTTATTTTTGTTCACCCAGATGGACATCTTTAACCTGTCTGGGAATTAGTTTTTGTGGACATAACTATATCTAGGGAGTGAGTTTATTTTTAAAACTTTAAATATTTTTTTATAAGCTACATGTATTCTTGAATGAAAAAAAAAATATTCACAGCAGTAAACGTATTTCATATCAAATTTATAAATGCTTTATTTCTTGGGTTTTTTTGACAATGTCATTACGATGGCGTCGCACAAACTTTATTTTAAGGAAAATGTCATGGTTAGAATAGAAAAATAATCTAAAGTGTGATTTACGTGTTTAAACATAACCACAGATGATAGTACAAGTGCCATTTTAGAAATAAATGTTACCAGGTTTTAGCTTTAAGCACAGCCGTTCATGTACGCCCATATTCCATTGGGAAAAGTATTTTTTTGAACAACCATGTACAGCCACACTTCCGAATGGTTATCACAGCTAACGATATACACATTTACTTGTATATAATAATATGTGAGACCTGAACATTCTCCGTGATTGTTTGAGAAAAGAAATGTTATATTGTTACAAGAGGAAGCTTTAATAAAAACTCATTTTATCCTAAAACTTTTTGTTTACCAATAAATTTACCAATTAGACTCTAATTATTAGAGTATAGGTCGTAAGCCTTGTAAATGATGAAAAAAAGCTATTTATCTCTGTTGAAATATCCATGAATATCTCAATATGGGTGTAAATTCTTCAACTGATCTTTTTTTCAAACTGCCAAATCCTTATCTTTAAAAAAATTAATAGCTAAAAACGTCAGTTAATACTAGTGCAACTTATAGGAAGACATGGGCTGTTCGACGTATGAGGAGCTGAAGAGAGTTTCACAAAATAGAATGGAGTAGAAAAGGAGGTGTCATTTGTTGCTGCAGACCAATCCACAGGATTAAGACAAAAGAAGAATACCAGTGCAGGAGCATACTTACTTCATCTCCATATAAATCCTTTCCTAAAGGCCCTCTCACTTTGAGGTTTTGCTTCATCCTTCCAGAACGCGAGACTGACAGCTTCCGCTTCGTATCGTAAGGAGCGGTAAACTCCTTATTGTCATCTTCGCTCATCAACTCGGGTTTGCTCTTGGAATATTTCTTCTTCTCAGTCGACAGTGATCCATGTGTGAACAGATTCTTGAAAAACTTGGCCATCGTGTCCCATACACTTTCAGCACACTGTCGCAATGATAACAATTATGCCTATATCATCTTATCATTCTCGTTTTAAGTTTTATCAATAAATTGCGAAATTGTCATTTACAAACGTTTAACTTTTAAAACATGACCCTGGCAATAATTACTATACTAATTTACACTTTCGCAGTATACATTTGTTCGCATTCGATTGAAGATTTCAATTTAGTCCAGAAAAAACAAACAAATCAATCACGAGACATTTGTTATGATAATTAATTTATCACAGATTGTTTAATAAGAGTTTTTCAAAAGTTATTAATCACAGGTTTACAAGTGAGAACGTTTAATAATATTTTTTAGTACTATAATTGAGTTTTAACACATACTGGGACTCAACGTCCTAACAAAATATGCGGTGCAAATTTGTGAGGACAGGTGACTTATCACTTAATTATCTTATCTGATCAGCTACAGGGGTATTCAACTTCCACTTCTTAGGATCAGGATTTTATTTTAATAACAACCATATTGTAGCAATGTCCGCCTCCGTGGTGTAATGGTTAGCGTGGTTAGCTACTCTGCTGGAGGTGTGAATTTACACTTTAATATTACCCTGGACTGGTCCCTGAAGCGCAGGAATGATCTCACCTTGCCTTCATGCAAGTAACAATCAAGATAACATTTTGTCAATATGATGCAGTGCCCTATGCACCATTAGGTATGGATAAGGGTTAGATGCTTCTACTGAAGAAGATATTGTAGGGGACTGTATTCAATTTCAAAAAAATAAAAAATTTATGTTGAGATCTGAGATTTTTTTATTATTAATTCAATTTTTTCTAACCCTCATCTGTACCCAATGGTGCAAAGGGTAATTTATTGTATGGAAATAGTGTTCTTGATCATTATATACCAGTCCAGGGTAAAATTCAATGAATATTATTCTTCTTCAAACCCTAATTCGCGCCTGGTGGTGCATAGGGCACTGCATCATATAAACGCAGTGTTATCTTGATCATTAACACATGAAGGAAAGGTGATCAGCCCTCCGCTTCCAGTACCAGTCCAGGGTAATATTTAACATATATTACAGTGAAAAAATCACTTATATTTATTTAAGCCCCCCTGGGAATTGAACCTGGGACCTCCAGTACGGTAGCCGAGCGTGCTGACCATTACGCTACAAAGACAGACAAATAAAAAAATTAATACTACAATGAAAAATCTATTATATTTATTCAGTCGTCTCAGAGAATCTAACCCGGGACCCACGGTGCACTAGCTAAACGAGCTGACCACTACACTACGGAGGCAAACAAAAATACCCACTGAAAATAATAATACCATACCGCCTTTTTTTTTAAAGCTGGCAACTCGGTTTGAGAATCCTATGAACCGTACCCACATTTTTTGGAATAAATATTCAATTTGACAGCCCTGCTGTAGATAATAATATTATATGAAATGGTACACAAATGCAAAGACAATATTATCTGCATGTATTTCAACACAAGACAATATATTTGCCAACTTCTTTGTACCAATATCGGTGATAAGATATGGTTTTTATCAATTTACAAAAATATCAATCCAAACGGGAATATTACCGTACAATTGACTTCAAATTAGATAAGCGTTCAATTATATTGTGTAAATTGATTGATTCTGCTTTGGAATATCTTTACAAGGCTAAAAAGTGATGCAACGCAAAATACCAAAAAAAATGCATCTGGATATGCACACATCGCTCACTCCTTTCAAGAACGTCATAAATCAATAAACTTTATTTTTCAGGAGAATGTTGTTAAAGTTTAATAATATAATACAATCTATTAAAAATAAATATCAAGCCACTTATTGAAGTTTTTACTGTGCAACAGATCTCTTTAGGTAAAATCTGAAGGATTTTTCTCCATTTGAAAAATATTTAGTTTATTTAAAAAATAATTAAACAATAACAAAATATAATATTTAAATACAAAAACAACACTTTCTGCCATGTAGCGGGTAAATATTAAGTTAAAAATATGCCTCTTTTGCTGGGATATAGTACATTTTCTGTGCATTCCGAAAACATGAACAACTGAAAATAGACGATTTTTGATTTATGACGTTCTTGAAAGGAGTGAGCGACATGTATAAAAAAATAACTACTATATAGTTTTTGTCCATTTATTTTATTTACTACTGACCGAGTTTCGTCATTACCGACTCAGACTCATTACCATCATCAGACTTGTGGGAGGCTAGACGAAATTCTATTATATACATACACAACAAGGCAGGGGTTGTAAACCATGATTTTACATAATTTTTCCTACAAAATGTCACTGGTCACAAAGAGTAAAGTTTCAGGAGTAATTTGATTTATTTACACCATGTTTTTTTTACAAATTCACTCTGTGAGAAGATCATTTTGAAATAAAACTACCGGGAGAGCAGATATTTTGTATCAACTTATAATTTATGTTTTTTTTAATGTTCAAGCACTTTCTACCCTCTGATTGCAAACAGCTATATATGGTATCAAACGTTTTGATCAATATCACTAGTCTGTTTTTGATTGGTTGTAAGATATTGCTTATAAGCTATAAGCTTATTTCTTTTTTGCACATGAAGTTTAAATAAATATATATATATATTCTACAAAAATATACTAAGCCAATGATATAATCATTTCCCGATGATGTGTACCTACGATCTACACACACACCCAAAAAGTATTACAGTCTTTTACAGCAAAGTTCCGCAAACTTTTGGTATTCAAGGTACACCTACCAAATTTTAGAAATTTCAGTGGTGCATATTTACCATATTATGGTAACATATTTAACATATTATGTTTAATGCGAAATGTGAGCCCTACTTAACTGAGCACAGGCAATCAAAATTTGGAGCAATTGTGTTATTTTCACAAAACTATACTTTTTTCTGCGGCACACCAACTAATCACGGCACACCAGTGTGGCGCGGCATACACTTTGCGGAACAATATCCTACAGTGAACTTCTGAATATGTCAGTACTCAACTGGGCAAGGTTAATTCTTGCTATACATATATGGCAATACTGCTGAAAGGGTTAATAAAACACATTTATATTCTATTGTTCTTTTTTACCATTTTATTTTTCTCCATGAACAAAATATGATTAAGTCGAATCAAATTTAAGATACCATAATTCAATCATGATTTTTATATACATTTTTTTTCAGTTTACAAGTTGTAAATATAACCATTTTACATTTCACTGGATTACAAGTTGAAAATGTACAATTTTACCATCACACTGGGTTTACAAAATAGAAAATGTAACCGTTTTACTGTTGTAAATACAACCATTTTACTGTCACACTTGATTTATAAGATGTAAATACAATAATTATACTGTCACACTAGGTTTATAAGTCATAAATATAACCATTCAACTGTCACACTAGGTTTACAAGTTGTAAATACCACAATTTTACTATCATACTAGGTTTATAAGTTGTAAATACTATAATTTTACTGTCACATTGAATTCAAAGCAAAAAAAACAACAGTAGATCTATTACTACCCACATTTTTTTAACTGCAATGCTCACAGTATATCAAAAATGTCAAAAGTGTGGTAACCATGAACTTTATTTGCATTTGAAAAACCTATTTAAACGAGCTAATTTACGGCAAAATCATATTTGAAATACGATTGTCAATTTTACAAAGAATTGTGTTTTTATTATTTTGGCGGTGAAAAGTGAAAAGTTATATAATGTACACATATGTCAAGATGTCATCTCCTATGTAGTACTTTAAACAATATTTAAATGAAAGTGCTGACTATTCAATTTCAACTAGTAATGCAATTTTAAAATATAATGTCAATAAAAAACTGCACATTTTCTTTAATTTTTACAAAAAAAATTAATTAATGAAAAAATATTTTTCTCGAGTTAAAAAGAAAATGGGCACTTATAAATTACAAATAATATATAAAGGAAAAAGGCATACATTTAATATAAACCAATGTATTATATCCATAAATGTTAACCTACTAATAAATAAATATTAACACACTTTGTATGGAAAGGTATTTCTACCCGTTCAGTTGATTGATGCTTAAAGACGGGAAGGGTATTTTTACCTTCTGCGCCGGCCTCGTTTCAAAGTCAGAAAACAAGAAATTACATATTTAATGTTTTTATAAGAATATTATGTACCAATCTCTTTGTTAAGGTTTTAACTATACATACACATTTATCAAATCCCGTCGCTAGCGGTCCGCAGGCGTAAAAAACACCCGTCAAAAATGTGTTAAAAAAACAGTTAACTCATGCAAATTTGTTTTTTTGTTGTTGTTGCAATTATTAATAAAAGTCTTAATTTATTATTAATAGTATTACATAAATAATATTATTTCATATTACCTTTTTATTTATGAATACCTATATATATTCTCTTAAGTTATTTTATTATGTTTTTAAGCGTAGGTGTGCAGGAAACAAATAGGGCTATTCATTCCTATCTCAAATTATTTTAAATAAAATTATAATAACAGTGAAACCTCTATAGTTCCTCGAATAATCGTTTTCCCGGATGAGTCGTTTATTTCTCCTACCTCGAATTCATTTCATACAAAAATAGATCGCATTGATCGTTTCTCTATCACCATTTAACCGCATTCATCGTTTGAATTACGCTACATATTCGATATATTTTGTCTGTGTTTGTAACATTCTTATAAATTTTCTCAGATTTGTTACATTCAAAGACAATATTCCAACGTGTGGGGATAGAAATTATCGAAAGCTTGTGTGATGCTAGATTGACGGATACAGCAGAAGAGGAGCCGCTGCCCGTATCTTCATTTTCAGAAGCATGCACACTTTTTGAAAGATTGAAAACTTTCTAATACGTACATTCAAAAACTGATACCGAAAAAAATATTATTAGCCAAGCTGAAAATGTATTGATTTCTTAATCCCGCATTCATAGTTTATTTCAATAGGTCCCCTTAAAAACGATAGAGGTTTCACTGTATGTAAATATATAATGCTATTTTTGATAAATTAATACGAGGTGACATTCTTCAGCAATGCCATTAATTTTTCAAATTCCTATAATGCTTCAATCCAAACTAACTGGCATAGATTAAGAAATTGGATTATTTTCAACTAAAATCTTAAATGTTTAGTAGTATGTATCATTATTAACTTTGTTGTTTAATATTTTATGTGTAAGATGTAGATATTAGATAATTACGATATTAGTCAATTTTTAGTTTTCTGTGATATTGTGAGAAAAATAAATAATATAATTTATTTTTTCCTAAGATAAAGGAAAAGTAAGCATAAATTATTTGCCGAAAGGTTATTAAATTAATAAAAAAACAACTCGTAATAGTTTTGAGATAGAGAATAGCCCTGTATTTATACAAATAAGTTAATTAAAATTATTATTAAATTACCAATAAATACAAACGTATGTTTTAAATTAAATTTAATAATGAAAAGTAAAACATAATAAATTAGTTTTCAGAATCATTTGAATATAATTTAAAAGCTTCACACTTCCTCTTTCCATATACATATTAAAAGGTACATAGAGCATTGTATTGATGCTGTGTTATCTAGAAGGTTATATGTGGGTAAGGTAATTAATTCATCCTGCGCTTCACAAAACCAAAGACGTGAAGAAAAGGTTTATAATAATTGCCTTACTTCAGTAAAAATATTCAACACTATTAATGTATGTATGTAGTACCAACTAGCTTTGATAAGTACGTATTGAAAATGTTATAAATACATATCTACCTAGATTTCTAAAATTGCTTTTTAGTGTATTTAAAAAGCACAAATCTGACAATTTTATTGAATACAAAAATAATCCTGTAATATTCGTCTACTAATGCGCAAAATAGATGATTGTTTGAAAATAGCTACTAGTTTAGGAAGACATCCATCTGATTTAATGTCCATACATCCATTGTGTTGTTTTAGTTTTAATCTTTGGAAACCATTTATGCACTTGTAAATTCAGAAATTACATAATGTAATTGATCACCACAAAATGACTGCTTCCCACAAAGATAAATACAGACGATAGATCACCGAGACTTTTTTATTCTTTAAATCCTTATCCGCACCCCAATGGTGCATAGGGCACTGCATCATATTAACAAATTGTTATCTTGATTGTTAAAACATGAGGGAAAGGTGATCAGCCCTCCGCTTCAGGTACCAACCAGTCCAGGGTAATACATATTGAATAAATATTGGTGTTTTTTTTAATTATTGTAATAAATATTAGAGTGAAAAAATCGCATATATTTATTTGATTCCCCCGTGGGAATTAAACCCGGGACCTCCAGAACGGTAGACGAGGGTGGTGACCATTAAATTATGGAGGCGGAGATCACCAAAACTGCTGCATACATACTTTGCCTTATTCAGATCTCACACACGTACACCGATTATTCCCATTTCTGTCTTACTTGTACTTGATTACCCATATCTTCTTCGGCCTTACTCAGTTTCTACTTTCAGCTTTATTTATACTGTAAATCTGTTTCAATTATTCATCTGCTCCACATGCCCAAACTTCCCTCTTTACAATATCGATAATAAGTCTCAGCCTTGCATTAGATCTGCGTTTCACTGTTTGTGTATCTATTATGTATATGTACAACATTTTGTCACACTTAAGCTGGAAACACATTTTAAATTTTAAAGAAAATTACACTTCCTGATATTGCGACTACAATATCTCAATATAAGTTTTTGAAGATTTCTACGTTAAGAAATTGAAAAACCAAAATGGCTTGTCAATGATTAATCAATCGTTTTTCTAAAATCACAAATGTACAAATGATTATAAAACTGTATAATGAGACAAATATATATGGCTTCCTATTCTGAATTATACTTCTGGTGCAAGATGTATTCGATGTACTATTTATGAAAAAACTGGAATATTATTTGTTGAAAATAACTATTTGAAACACTTAAAAATATATCAATTTAGATTGCCACTACTAGATAATAAATTTATACACATGATTTAAATTAGTGGAAATCGATTCCATGTCTTTGCTTCTTCTACATAATTATTTCAAGTAAATATCAATAAGTATTTTATAAAATATTTATATTATGTTTTTAATCATTCAAATTGTCTCAAGATATGTTAATTACAATATAAGTCAAATACCGAAAAAAAAGTTATAATATTTAAAGTAATTTAAATACTGTCTACCACAGTTATAACAAGCATATTGAAATCTTTGTTATTTGTTAAATCAATAAACAGTAAAACTCGGTTAAAGTGTCATTGAAGAAACCAAATATTATTTATATCATATTAGTAACGTGACCGAATTTAGATGAAAAATAAATTAACAGCCAAATCTCAAAAATACTTTAAAATTGTTATAATTTTTTGTTGTTGTTATTTTTGACTCAATATTTAGTCATTTTTTGATCAATTTTGTATTGAACGATTTACACTAACTATGAAATTCTAGCAGTTGTTGTTAGTCACTATAACTAAGATTCACTATACATTACATATTACAAAAGATAATTCAATGTCTGTTTCTATTATCGTAATAGTGTTCACGTCATCAATCTCAAAGCCTTGTACATCATTAAAAGCGCACTTCTTTTTAATAATAAATAGAGAATTATAAATAAAAGGATTTTTCTAACTACTGTTTAAAATTTAAATTCATCATCTCGTCACCGTGTAAGCGATATTCAGGATTCGAATTCGCATCCCGTTTGATCACACGACCCGTTGTTCCGATGCGAAAATGGCGGAATCGTCGACAATTTGCCCGGAGCTTCGGGCCAAACTGGGGTCGGCACTCGATCTACTCGCTCCCGGCGGTTTATTAACATATTGTCGTACATTCTCTTCCGTATAATCGAGGATCTTTCTCGTTGAATAGCGAATGTGTAATTTCTGTTTGTGATAAATATTCAATGCCCCTTTCACAACGACAAATGTGAGGCCCCCCAGGATCGTCCTGTGGAAATTGTTTTTGACAGAACTAAAAAGAATTTTGCCGACAATCGTTGAAATTGTGGGTAGTATTAAAGCACCGCACAAAACTCTTGTTGGAGAAGCGTATCTGCCATAAATTTGAGGATTTAAATTATTTGGGTCGTTTCCATTCACGGCTTGTTCCGACTGATTGGAGGTTGGTTCTCCTTCGATTCTGTAAAAAAAAGTCAGTTTTAACACTAAATGAAAAGAAATATACATATTTTTAAAATATTTTGACCGCCCTACACATACAAATGTACGTGATGTGCGCAATTTTCCTTCACCATTCTGCGCTAACCCGTTATGACCTACGCGCATGAGAAAAGATATCTGTTCCAAAAATATTTAATGCGTACCGGATAGATACACTGACAAATTTTTGTCAGGTTTCATACCTGACAATATTTTTTGACAAGAAACGTGATTTTTTGCTTGTTTATAGAAAATATGCCTGAAAATAACCTGAAGGTCGGGTAATTAAGTAGAATTTAAAATGGTAATGTGTAACAGACATTAATAGTAAAATAGAGGAAAGGCAATTGCGATGGTATGGGCACATTGGACATAGAGAACCTGAACATATTGTAAACCAGACTATTGCCATTTAAGGTGCTTTATTCCTACGCCACATCTCTATTGGTATCAGTTTTTTTTACTCACTCTCCAAATGGCAGCAGCAGCGTCAGCCCGGGAAGCTTGCGGCAGGTGGTGCGCAGGGCCGCGAGCAGCGCATCCTCCCATCGCAGCGCCCTCCAGCAGACTAGCAGCACTGGAACGGCCGGCAAGAGGACCATCAGCACCAGAGGATCCGCTCCTTCGAGCATCTCCAGGCCTTCCTGATGCCCCACTACCTGCAAATTAAATGACAAATTAAAGGATTAAAAAAAAAACGCATCGTTTGAGTGAAACACTTAACTGGTTTACTGCCAAAAGTGTCTTAAGACGCATAATTTTCTGTTAACGGAGCGCTGCTCATACAAAAATTACGTCTTAAGACACGCCGTTTTAAATGAGCTTTTACTAAACAAAATCAATTATTTAAAATGTACAAATATACGCTCTTCATTTATTTGGTAAGTTTTATAAATAAACGTTATTACACTTTCAATAACGATATGTTTAGAAAGTTTTATTTTTATCGTAAAATTCGCGGCGTGCTGGGTACCGCCATACATGTACCTACCGGCAGTTAACCAGTTAAATGCATCTTTTACATACTGTTGTTAGAGAACGGGAGATGCTTATATGTGTTTTATTTGCTTACTTTTGGTAGAGAGCGAGAGACGCCAAAAAACATTGTACAGATCGGAATAGGGCTTGCAATTAGTATACGACATTAATTAGAATACTAATTAGGGTCAGGGTTGATGAAAAAATCAACTGGCATCGAGATGTGAAATTTTGTATTTTTTTGTAAACAAAGTGGTGTATGCAGTTGATAATAATACTAAAATAGGACGCCAACGCGGTGTATGCCGTAGTTATCCAGTTCTCAGTTTAGTCCGAGTGTGACTCGGCCAAGGAGTATTCCATCATTGTAGTGATGAGCCCGGGTCCAGCTCGGGAAAATCGTATTCCGACTTCTCGGTGTTGATTTGCCTGGGCCAAATATATTTATGTGTTTGTTTTCACTGATCCTATTTTAACCCGAGCGGTGTTCAGGCAGCCTTGTTTCAACTTATTGGTGACGATTTCTTACACCGGCGAATTTTATAGCCAAAATTCAACTGTGGTTAAAGTGTTAGTACAGGCTTTCCACAAAGAATCGTGGAACAAAAGTGGAACTGGTCTGATCAAGTGGCACGTATGTCTGAAGATAGATGGACGAAAAAAGGTGCTTAGCTGGAAGCCTAGAACAGGACGCAGAAGCGTGGATAGGTCCCAAACAAGATGGTCCGATGACATTAAAAAAGTGGCGGGCTGCACTGGAAGAGAGTCACGTCCAACAGACAACTGTGGAAGTTTAAGAGGAAGGCCTTTGATCAATACTGGACACAAGAAGAATGCTGAAGTAAGTAGTAAGTATGAAAAATTGATATTGACCTGCATCACGGTGACTGCCCCGTACGTGATGGCCGTCCAGTAGATGGAGCCCAGCATGACTCCGCCCACGACGAAAGGGCACAGCTTGTGGGTGATCTCTTCCACCGAGTCCAGCACTCCCACCAGCGGGCCCATGGAGTGGAAAACCAGGATATACTCCGCCTTGCACTGCGGGCACGTCACCCGCCGGGATATGCTGCCCTTCTGCATCTCGTTCACCCAGCGCTGCAGGCACGCCTGATGCACCTGGAACGACCATATGACATACTTGGTGTAATACTCGGAGCGGAAACTGAATGGACTGGAAACTCTTTTGCTTTAGTTCAACCGCTTAAGGAGCATACCTGAATATACTCGGGCGGCTATTATGTGCAAAAATACACACACCCGAGTTGACTCGGGCAAGCTTTACATGCAGAAAAGACCACTCATGAATATAATCGGGTGAAAATAAATACGATTTATGGTATTTATCTTATGCGATGCTATTCTAGTTCATTGTTCTGCAAAGTGTATGCCGCGGCACACTGGTGTACCGTGGTGATTAGTTGGTGTGCCGCGGAAAAAAGTCTAGTTTTGTGAAAATAACACAATTGCTCCAAATTTTGATTGCCTGTGCTCAGTTAAGTAGGCTCACATTAAACATAATATGTTAAATATGTAACCATAATATGGTAAATATGCACCACTGAAATTTTTTAATAGGAATAGAAAAAGTTTCCGGAACACTGCTGTAAAAGACTATAATACTTTTGGTGTGTATGTAGATTGTAGGAACACATCATCTAGAAACGATTATTTTGCATTAAGCATAATATGTTAAATATGTTACGATAATATGGTAAATATGCAGCTCTGAAATATGTGCAATTGCATTATTTTCACAAAACTAGAATATTTTCCGTGGCACATCAACTAATCACCACGGTACACCAGTGTACCGCGGCACACACTTTGCGGAACAATGCTGTATGGGACCGGTGGTGGGCATTGAAGACACAAATCCGCAGTCCCGTAAAGGACCACTGGGCAGCTAAAGGTTAAGCGATTTCCAAAAACTTTTGTAGATTTTATACCCTTTTATAATGAGTGATCTTGATGATTCAAACTTTAAGTTTGCAAATTTGAGGACATTGAGGACAGTGATGAAAGCTACGTGTCTTCTGATAGTTCCAGTGATGATGAATATAATGAACCAAGTGTTTGGCTTCGAGTAAATATCGATCCACCTGATGTATCTCCTTCACGATTTCCATTTATCGGCAATACTGGTTGCACTTTTGCTTTACAAGGCGATCATGATGTGCTGCAGTATTTTAGGCTATTTATTGATGATGAATTGTTGTTGATTTTTATTTTATGATAGTCATTTGCATTTAAATTTTCAGTCCCATTTTTGCCCCGAAATGGCTGCTATAGAGTATATATCACTCGCTCCTTTCAACAACGTCATATATCAAAAATCGTCAATTTTCAGTTGTGCATGTTTTCCGAATGCCCAGAAAATTTACTATATCCCAGCAAAAGGGGAATATTTTTAACTTAATATTTACCCGCTACAGGGCAGAAAGTGTTGTTTTTGAAGAAAAGGTATTGTTTAGTTATTTTTTTTAATGTACTAAATATTTTTCAAATGGAGAAACAACATCCAGGTTCTACCTATAAAGATCTGTTGCACAATAAAAAGTTCAATAAGTTGCTTGATATTTAATTTTAATGCATATCATTATATTTTTAAACATTAAAAACGATCTCCTGAAAAATCAAATATTTTGATATATGACATTGTCAAAAGGAGTGAGCGATATGTCAGTAAAAAAAAATTCATTAAAAAAATATGTGTTATTTTTTCCAGTTTATTTATAATTAATTAAGGAGTTAGCGGGTAAAATCAGTACCAACTAATCACGACACTATTTTTTGATAAGCAAATTTAACAAGTGTAAAAGGATGAGGTATTTTTTTTTTTTTTGGATTTCATATTACCGTCGCAACAATGATATCCGACATATAAAAGAAAATTTTTCTTAACAATGTATGTTGGATATTGTTGCACCAGTAATATCTCCTAAGTGACACTTTTCCCAACACATTGTTTACGGCGGAATTAATAGCATAAAAATCTGTGTCACTCTCCTTTTCACATATATTTACAAGCGCTATCGACAGCTTTATAAGGTACAAACCTCAACCAATATTACTAGTCTGTTTTTGGAAGGTTAGAAGATATTGATTCATAGCCTTTTTTAACACAATTTTTATTTTTTATTTGGCTAATACCCATAAATATGTAAGTACCTCTGGGAAGGCTAAACAAACGTAATTTTTATTTCAAGGTGACAAAATGGTTATTTTATATTAATTTGGCTACAAAATTTCATCAGCATTACAATTTCG
This sequence comes from Brachycentrus maculatus, assembly GCF_059751285.1. Lineage (NCBI taxonomy): Eukaryota > Metazoa > Arthropoda > Insecta > Trichoptera > Brachycentridae > Brachycentrus > Brachycentrus maculatus. The sequence goes on from NW_028280856.1 coordinate 2,667,327, forward strand.
ACATCAGAATGTAAAATATATAATATTATTCGATTATTCGAGAAATAATTTGAAAATAAATATTAATTCAAAAAGAATTATATTTGCGCAATTTCACGCACTTTGCACTTACATAAGTCAGACAATATGTAAAGATTTTTTTGTAGCCTTATTGGATAAGATCTGTTGCCGAAATATTACCGAATAATCACGGCGAAGCATTTAAAACAAAATATTGTATGATTATATTTTTCAAACTTACCCATTTACTAGTTCCTTTGCAATTGCAAGGCTGAACCCAGGATGCTAATGTGTCGTCTGACTCGGTTCCATAGCAAACCCAGCAACATTTTTGCAAAAGACTCGCACTGTCTGGTCTAATATCTTCTCCGGTAACTAATTCACCGACTGATGCTTCAGTTTCCGACATATTTAGTAGTAAAAAACAATAAATAATTCACATGGAACGACGAGACGACACCACCTGTCAAATATCACGGGATTCAAATACGATCTATTTCAAATCAAGCGCAGCTGACGCACTCGCGATTAAAATTTAAATATAGCACAAACATGTATTTACTTGTCGGTAGGAATTTTATTAGCAATATATTCCAATATTGTAATTTTAAGGTAAATATCCCGATAAATATATTTATCGGACGCCGAGAAACCCGCTATCCCGGCACCAGACGAACAAATTGTATACCCGACACGAAAATATTTACTATTTACTAGTATTTACAAGTACCTACGTATCCCACTTAAAACATTCCACATTTCGCATTTTTCGGTTCCCACGAAAGAGTAGAAGAGTACAGCTGTTACGTATATGGTATGAGTAGAAAAGAAATAAAAAATCTACCTACGGGCAGAAAGAATGCAGCGATCGGCAGCGGTTTTGTGAAAGTAGTGAGGGGATTAAACGAATGAAAATAGTAGATATTCTATTATCGCATTCGAGTATTCAATCTGTTTAAAATGATTCATTCTAGAATGGGAGAGATGTTATAAGTTAGTTCAAACAAAATCCGCTAGATGCAAATACTGCGAGTAGAATAAACAACAAAAAGTCAATTTGATTTAAATAAATAAATCAAACTGACTTCATTTCTTCACATTTCTTCAAAACTTCTTCAAAACATCATCCCCACCCGATGGTGCATAGAGCACTGCATCATATAAACGCAGTGTTATCTTGTTGAATAAAAATACAGTGAAAAAATCATATTTATTTGACCCCTAGGAATTGAACCCGGGACCTCCAGCACGGTAGCCGAGCGTGCTGACCATTACACTACGAAGGGTGACAAACATCAGAAACTACTTGATCAAACACTATTTATTGATCTCTTTCGATGACTCTTCCAGTTTACAATAAATCTCATTATATTCCTACCTTTGTCGATAAAAATAATCTCTCACTGAAATTATGATGATTTCCACACCTTCATCGATAGCATTTGAATGCACGGTATTTTATTAAAAATATGAAATATTTCGAATATTTTCATTCGTTTCCATATATCATTCTCCATCGATTATTACATTCATTCGTTTAATCTCATCATTACATTAAAGTACTGTAAGCTTAGTATGATGATGATCAGAGTGATGATGTATCTGTTCTTGTTCCTCTTATATACATATACAAAGTTAGAAAAAGACAACGAATTCAACATTCGTTTATATCAGTAGATATCGTCAGTATACGGGTAGAGTGCACAATTTATTTACTTGTTTCAAATTTGCGTTTGTAATACATTATTATTTAAAATTTTGAATTCTGAATTCGATTAGAATCCACAAATGATTACGATTACGTATTTTAATCAAACTGGCGTGCACAGCCTATTAAAAAAGTATTTTATGAAGTAACCTTAAAATTCAAATATCTCAAAACATGTTTCCTTAACTTAGTGAGTTCTGCTTGTACATTGACGATACTTCAATGCCTACCTTAGAATGCAAGGTGCCTATGGTGTTTTTTAAGACGAATTCTACAGCTGAGACGTCTACGGATTACGACCGAGTCATTTCTGTATAGGTACCGGGTCGAACATAATAACTGTTTAGAACGGATCGTTCATTTTGCTTGAACCCGTTCACACACCTGCCTGCAAATATCTAATAACAATAATCCCAGCAATGTACATTCATTATGTACAAGAGTTATATTAAATAAATAATATGATTCTTTAAATTTAAAAGAAGAAAGCTTTATAAATTTCTATTTCGATATATATTTTTTTAAATTCTGAATATTAAGGAATCGGAGTTACATTTTGGGGTGAAAATAAATCAAAACGAATTTATATGTATTGTATATATTTTAAAATTTGTATTAGTAAGAAACAAATGAATAGGCGGAATTAGAGAATTCATGATGAAATTACACGAATATTACACTAAATATAATTTTATTACTTTCATAACTTAATAATGAACCTATTTTTAATATTGCTATAGTAGAATTTTTAAAATAAACTTCTTAATTTTTAAATTCGTTTCATTATGAATAGTTAAATGAAAATTCACATACTGATTGGTACAATGAAAAAAGTTTTAAAATTCTAATATTGGAATGTTAGCAGATAAGTTTTATTCTGTTAATCTTAAAATTACTAAACGGAAGCCATTCAATGAAAGTTAAAAGCCTCTAATCACCTCATCTACACTGCATAGGGCACCGCATCGAATTGGCACGGTATTGGCTTGATCGATAATTATAAGACAATAAGATCAGTCCTGGGTTACAGATTTTTGAAACTATGAGCACAATACACTTAATGGGATACATCTGACGCTATTGAGTGAGCTCAAAGTGACGGAAATTGCCACAATATGGGAAAAGAAATGAAGAATGAATGTAGGAAAGAGCACTCATTTAAGAGAACGGTTTTTATTCAGATGATTTTCGCCTACTTTCGAGAGTAAGCATAGGGAGTGGATTGGTATTCAATGTGCTGATAATCTCTAACTGCATTATTGATTCAAGATGAAAGAATTGGTCGAAAAGTACAGAAATTGATATCAATCTTTTAAATCAAATATTTTTCCTTCAAATGCCACACTTGAGTAGTCGTGGGTCATGAACGACTAGCTCTTAAAAATCTGTTCACATGATTGAGAACCGGATCCTAATTTTGGAAGCGCGGAGCAAAGGGAACCACAGAAACACTGAATGACGACTTTAAAAAGAATGGAAAGAATGTAAAGAACCTTGGGGATGGGTGTGCACTACTAAAGGTAGGAATAACTGGCGGAGTTTGTGGAAGGCCTGTATCCAAAGCTAAAGTATTATATATATATATATATATATATATATATATATATATATATATATATATATATATATATATATATATATATATATATATATATATATATATATATATATATATATATATATATATATATATATATATATATATATAAATAAATAAATATATATATATATATATATATATATATATATATATATATATATATATATATATATATTTATATATATTTATATATATATATATATATATATATATATATATATATATATATATATATATATATATATATATATATATATGTATATTTATGTATATATGTATATATGTATATATATATATATATATATATATGTATATACATATATATATATATATATATATATATATATATATATATATATATATATATATATATATATATATATATATATATATATATATAAATATATTTCTTTCCATTTCAATTAATATTATATTATTGCTTGGTACTTTAAAAAAAGTGATTAAACAAAATTAAATGCTTAAATACAATATTTTTGCTGTAGGTCTATTGATATTTTGGCCATTTAATCCAATATTCCATCTACGTAATTAAAATAAATAACTTTTTTTTAAAGATCAGTAAAAAGTATTCATAATTAATAATTAACAATAATAACGAGAATACATAGTGTGAACACATCCATAATATACAATAAATTTAAAATTAACACATCTACTGTTTCCTTACAAGTATATAATAATAGTTCAGAAATACGTATAGCTATCGAGACTTATCTAATTCATCATGCACAACCACAATTTTATAACTAACAATAATTATGAGTATTTATGATAAATATGACTAGTTAGATTTCAAAATCTTTGATTAGACAACACAAGTGTTTAGTATTATATCTAATATCACTGCTATGATTTAGTTGAGTAATGTACATTTTTTTTAATTACCCTTCTATCAGTGCCTCCTAGATAGTACAATGACATTATACAAGACAGATTTAGCAACTCGAATAATCTTTTACTATGGTAATCATTGCAAATTCCATGAATTAAAAAAAATCGATATTTTAATATTCAAGAAGGTTAAAAAATCACAAAGAACACAGTTTAACAGATATTAATTTATAATGACAATGTAACTTTCTTTTAAAGTCACTATAAATATTTTATAATAACTTAATTTTAATGTCTACCGGTTTCCAAGCTAACCGCTTCTTTATCAAGACTGATTAATAATAGTATTAATCAGTCTTGATAAAGAAGCGGTTAGCTTCGAAACCGGTAGACATTATAATTAAGTTATAATAAAATACTTTTAGTGATTTTAAAACAAAGTTACATTTTAATTATCAAATGTAAATTTATGAATTATAAATTATATAGCTATTAATTTATATAGTTTTTTAGAAAAAATTATAAAAAAGTACTTTGTACAATTTCATTTAGCATTTGAAACATTATGAAAAAGAAGTATCAAGAAGGGAAGAGTTGGAAGAGGAGGAATTATAAAACAAACTAAATATTTATATAAAAAGGATAGATTTAAGTTATAACATACAATTATAAAATTTGTAAAACTACTAAATAAGGTTTACCGATCGCAGATAAAGTATCATAGCTAAACTTAGGCAACGAATTGTATTCAATTTAGAAGGCACTGCTTCTATATATTGTAACATGGAGAATGTGTTGTTTCTAATTTTACGACACATACAACTAAGATTTTTAAAGAAAAATGGTCAGTTTTAAAAATTAAATTTTATTAAAAATCAGCCCCGTTTAAAGAATAGACAAAAAACTGCTTTGAGATAGTATGTTTATCAACGGGCGGAACTTCACTTACAGAAGCAACAGTCATGTGCTATTGATGAATGTTTAATACGAAGCAATAATGAAGTGAAATGATAAATCGATAAATAATTTATTCTAATGGAATATTAAAACATCGTCGATCGAGTTTAAGTCCCTATCTAACAAGTGCCATAGTGATCTCTTTCAGACTATAATGTTAAAAACCATAATAAAAACATCATAATTATATTCATTTTTCCAGTTACACCTAAGTTAAATTTTGAGCAATAATATTCAGTGCTGCAAACTATGTGCGAAGAAAGGTCACCACGGCACTTTATTCGATAGAATCTTTTGGATGGATGAGGATGCATTTTTTTAATAAAAAATAATATCGTAGGTATTTATAAAATAAAAAAAATAATATCAGGATAAGTTTTTGAAAATGTAAATTCAATATAAGGTCGTTAAATTAATCAATTGTGTTAAATTTTAAATGGAAATAACAAATGATAAAATAGCATTCACATATTTTAATATATGTACTTATAGCAACCGCTCGTTAATTCGAACAAACAAAATTAGAATTTTGCCATAAATAAAAAATATTTTGAAATATGGCAAAATTCAGGTCCCTGCAACTATAACATACATTCAAAACCTTCAATAATTCAAAATAAAATTACAAAAAAAAATACAAAAGTAAATTTGATTTTTTTAAGTGGGTTTTTTAGAGATTTATTTTTTGGTAGATAAAGATTTACGATTTCAAACACAGCTTTTCTTATTTTGTTTAAAAAGTCATCAATTTATATATGAATAATGACTTTTTTGGCGATTTTGCCATATAATCATTTTAAAATTTATCAGTCCATTCGATTTCGAATTAACGAGCTTTTATTGTTTTTAATAACACTTATTTCACATTATTCACTGCATATATTTGTTGTTGTCTTTTTAATGTTTTGACGAGAACATTATAAACTAAAGTACAAAAAACATATTAGATAAAAATGTAAATTTAACAATACATTTTTTATTTGATTTTACATTGAATTTGTGGAATAACAGAATGGTATTAATATAAAAATAAAACGCTTGTAGTAAACCACATTTATGAATAATGTAAAAATTGAGTTAAATTAAGAGTTGTTTAATGTAAACGAGATTAGTCTCGAGAACTACAGATCTTCTCAACAACAGATGAAAACACATAGTTTGTATTTTCACTAGTTGATGAGAACTGTAGATCTCGAAAATAGTAATTTTTACATTAATAAACTCAAAAGTGGTCTTATACAAGGTTTTTTTTTCCATATTTTTCATTTAAATTGAACAATACTTGAAATGGTACTGGACTCAGGACTCACAGGGTATTTTAGTACTTATTTTGGTGGGTAAAATTACCAAGTACAAGTACAATGTTAGCGAATTTGTAAATTCATATGTAACTTGGATATTCATTTATAACTTAGATATTCATTGAAGGTAATATTTTTTACAGTAGTTAGTAAATTTAATAATCATTAACAGTTTGAAGGAATACAATAGAGCGGAATGTAATTAAATCTACTCCAGATAAAAATTACCAAGTACTTTAATATGTTAATCCGAAAAACCTATACGTAACAACCAACACAATAACTTAAATTTTTTTTAAAAACTGTATTATACTACTTATATACTAAGTTTTGTATGCTGAAAAATTGGAGGTTACGAAGTTATTGCTTTGAATATTAATTGGGTTGATCAAAATCTGGTTTTGAAAGGATATGCAGCAAATTTTATTTTACAGCGAATCGAAATATAAAAGTTCTTCAAATGTATTATGTTATAAATAAAAATGTAAATATATCAAATGAATAAAAAAAATAAAAAATAAAATTAGTGTACTTTTATTTTGATAACTATGAGCTGGTTTTGAAATTTTTATTCTTAGCTTCAATCATATTTCAGAATTAATAAAGAGAATCAAGAAGTACTTTGTGTTCAATTTTAATGTTTTATTTACACCAAGGTTTTTTTTTAGACAGAGATAACTGGGATTAAAAATAATTCAATCTCTATATATCTAGATGTCAAATAAATGTTTACACACATCGCTCACTCCTTTCAACAACGTCATATATAAAAAAAACTTGATTTTTCAGGAGATCGTTTTTAAAGTTAAAAAATATAGTAAAATGTATTAAAAATAAATATCAAGCCACCTACTGAACTTTTTACTATGCAACAGATCTTTTTAGGTAAAACCTGAATGTTTTTTCTCTATTTGAAAAATATTTAGTATAGTTAAAAAAATAATTAAACAATACCTTTTCTTCAAAACGCAAAAACAACACTTTCTGCCCGATAGCGGTTAAATATTAAGTTAAAAATATGCCGATTTTGCTGGGATATAGTACATTTTCTGGGCATTCCGAAAACATGCGCAACTGAAAATTTACGATTTTTTTTATATATTTGACGTTGTTGAAAGTAGTGGGCGACATGTTCAATGTGTTTTTGAAGAGTTTTGCGTTTTAACATATAAAAATATTTGATTTTACTTATAGGTACTATTTAAAATGTAATAAATTATGTTTGTAAAATGGTTACGTTGCTCTTCTCCAAATTTGTCTGTTAAATAAATTATAAAATTATTATTAAAAAAAAAGCTTCTTAAAAAAAAGATTTTTACCATTCTAACTTTTATTATAACCGTCATTTTCACAATTCATTCCCAATAAAGCGATTAATTCACAATGATTCTTATCACAGATACTTGTAGATCTATCGACCGCCCGCTTATGTATTATAAGGAGAAATATTAATCCCTAACAGTGGATAGATGGAACTATACGGCCATTAATTATCATGCTTCACTTATTTATAAATTTCGGACTTGGCCTCTGTTCATACTCTCATTATAATAATCAAATACTATACTAATGTTGCTTATATCGTCGTTGATTCTGCATTGATTTATACTGTATGGTACTGTGAGATATCTTTCTCATTTTTCTTCAGTGCCAACAGTAAGAATTCACTCAATATTTATACTCCTCGTCAAATCACGAACCGGTTTTTTTATTAAAATTTGGTCACTTCTTTGGCTTATGGAATCTCGCTTCGCGTTTCCTCATTTGGCTATAAGAATTAAACTTCTCGAATGGTTTACATGACCACTAGCATTTCTATCTCAAATTGTCACAACAATTCACAGAGTTTGCTTTTGTGTTTAGTGGGTTTTTGTTTGACTGGCTGAACTGGGATTGGATTCTCTTTTATGGGGATCTCTTCTACTATCGCCGTGTTCGGTTGCTGATCATTAGTTGTTGAATTTCTTCTCTCAGATGATGCAGCATACAAGGATCTGTAACACATGTATTATTATGAATATTTTATTTTAATATTATTAATATTCAAAGGATTGACTACGTGGTCAAACATTTTGACAAATCATTAGTTACGTTAGTATATTATTTTTTGACATCTCATCAAAGATGAAGAAGAATATGGAAGTCTGGGCATTTACGGAGCTGACGAGCGTTATAGGCTGGTTTAAGTGATCACTTTACAGATGTGTAACATTCACCAATTCTACCCATTATTGACAACCACACTACTTAAATTCTTGGAAGTTCTATACAAATGAACTAATTCTAATTGGATCACTAGAACTTCACTAGAGATATTTATAGGTGAGATGAAAAGAAGCTTTTTATTGAGCAGAAACTTTATTAGTATGTAAAGTCCGGATGGATTTTTCATATAAAATTTAATAATCTTAATAATTTGAATAGAATTTCACCTAGAAAGTCTCGATTTCACTGCCTTCCCAAGTGATTTTCCCTTCCTGAGAGAGTTGAATCTTGGCCGGGTTGAAGTAGTTTCTGCAGTAACTGCATTTTGGCTTTCTTTTTCCTCTTTGTCAATAGAATGGCTGCAGTTCAATGTTGTCACCGTAAATTCTAGGTCTTTAATGACTTCAGAAGAAGCTAAAACGAAAAAAATATTTATTCGATTACGATAAATGTATTAAAAAATTCTCTTCTTTTAGAGGCTTGTATTTAGGTAGAGAAGTAAGGATATGGAAGGTAAATGTGAAAAATACATCACAAACACTCAGGCCAATTAAAAAGATATCTTCCTTGAATTTATTTTGTAATCGGTGGGAATCGAACCCACGAGGTTAGTATCGTAGACTTGCGTATATAATGAGTGACAAAAATTGTAATCTCCTCATTGCGTCACAATTTCATAGTATTAGAGAGTTCTTGAAAACAAGGCGAATTTCATGAATGCTGAGTTCATCTAAGATGAAGGCATTTAGAACACATAACTTAATTAGTCTCCGTTTTGACACATATGGTAGCACTGTTGACAGACCCACATAATTTCTGGATAGAACCAACCTTTAAAATATAAGTGTCAAAAATTCATGGCATTCTTGCTATCAGTTTAAAGATTACAGTGGTTTTAGTAACCCCTTAATTTGTAATTTTCAAAACAATGGATAAAAAAGAATTTCATGTGTTGTTCACATTTATAAGCAGCATTCCAAGCATCAAATTTCCATGTATCTCTTCTTTACAGTTTCTTTTTTTTCATAGTCCATTGTCCAACACTTCACCTTCTTCTTCTGTTCATGTCATGTCAGGTCCACCTGACGTCGACTATCACTTGAAAGTAATTGTCCTTATCTTGGTCAGCCTTAAACAGCGCCTTAATAGTTTGATTCCGTCTAATTTCGTATATTTAGAAGCCAGAAGATCTGTCTTCTGCCCACACCTCGTCGACCTTTTATCTTACGTTTGTGATAAGATACAAAAGCTCGAACTTATCTCCTCTAAGCACATTCCCAGATAGGAAACCTTCCGGACCTTGGTATCAATCAGCAACTGTCTCCCTGCTCTTGCTCTTTGGAGCACAATTTCGTTGCTGACCATATCGGTCCATGGAATGCGCAGCATTCTACTATATATCCACATTTCAAATGCCTCGTACTTCTCTCCTCTTAGCACATTCCTCAGATAGAACACCTTCCAGACACTTGACCACAATATAATACCACTACAGTTTTTTACCTCTAGTTTTTTTTAGTTACATATTTACTTGGCAGCATAAAAAAATACAAAAAAAAAACTAGAGGTGAAATAAGTGTGAAAATTTTTTAAAATTATTTATTTGGCTGTATAAATAATAATAATAATAATAAACTATAGGTAAAATAACTTTGAACAGACTGTACTCTCGAATCCAAACGATCACTAGTTTTTAAATGAACAATGCAAGACAGTTAAGGAGGGTTTTTACCTGAGAATTCCTCTACAGGCTTGTCGATGGTGTCATGATCTATCCACGTTAGACCCATCTCTACCTTCTCAGCCAAGTCCTGCCAGCGCTGTCTGTTCTGAACAGTTCCTTGGTACAGAGGCAGGATCCAAGGGAATGAATCCGATAGCACTTTGTAAAGAGGAAGACATATAACGTCGATGAAACCAACTTGCATCTGAGGAAGCTCATCTTTCCGCTCCCTGAAATGGAAATAAAAAACACGAAAATGAAAAGTTTTCAATAAAATATTATACATATACGTAATTATACTTTGAGCAACGATAAATAAAGAAAAAATGCACCGCAGTATGCACAGTCTGCATTTGAAGAAATTTGTAAAAATTATTTTGTTTGATTTTATGTTTCAAAAATTACTTTGATGTTCAATTATGATTACATGGTTAATATAAGAGATGGGTCGATAGCTGGGAATCGACGTCGCAGGAGGCTAATCCCTCTTAAAAACAGGCCGCAAGGCCTATAATAAGAAGAAGAAGAAGAAGAAGAAAAAGAAGGTTAATGTTACACATTGCATAAAGTGATTGTTGTTGGGTGCATTGCCAATAAAAAGAAAATAATAAAAATATATTGTTGAAACCAGCCAATGACAGGTATTTATATTATTTTTAAATGAAAATGTTTTATATTAAAAAAAAAAACAATAGACTGACCAAATATTTTATCAATGAGGAAGTTTTAAATAAATAAAAAAATCGTTAACATACAACTAGAAATATGGATAAAATCAGACTCCGATTTAAAAAAAAACATAATCGCAAAATTGCATTTCGTTAAAAAATGTAATATGAGATGCCCGAATGTATGAAGAATGAAATGAGTTTGAATGAATTAAAAAATAAACGGTGTATTGTAAAATGATTTAGATGCATATAATTTTAAATTGAGTGTAAATATTAGTTTGTAAATGAAATATAAGTTAGCATAAGAAGTGAAATTTAAAAAAAAAAAAAATGAATGTTAATACCAGTTTCCAGAACTACAAATGTTCTCATCGAAAAGTGTAAATACAAACTGAATTTGCATTTTCAATGAGAACATTTGTACAACTCAAAACTATTCGAGTTTACATTAATAAACTCAAAAGTGGTCTTAAACAAGTGTTTTATTTTTAATAAATTTTCCTTTAAAGAGTGTTACGCAAAAAATGGTCACTAGACACTTGTATGTGGTACTATGTGGTATATTTTTTCAAAATATTTATATTCTGTGTCTAACCTGTCCATCATAGCCACCGGCTGTTGGTTGAGCTGCAGTTTCTCCAGATCTCCCTGATCAAAGAACTCATCTGCTACGAGTTTAGCTACTTTGTGTTGCACTTCCCAGGGCTTGGCTATGGCAGACACGTCACACGCTGTCATCATCATACCACACAATACTGGAACAATTACATGATATAAGTTGGAAATATAAGCAGAGGAAGGCGAACTTATCATTTATTCTATCAGATACTGGATTTACTAATTTTATATCAATTACATATTGGATATATCAATTTTATAGGTTTCTCAACTTGAGATGAAACACCTGTCGTTTTTTTTTTAAATATATAAGTGTAACTTTTTCATCTCAAGTACTCGTAGAGACACCTTTAATATTGATATATCATATAGCTCACTCCTTCCAAGAACGTCATAAATCAAAAATCGTCAATTTTCAGTTGTGCATGTTTTCGGAATGCCCAGAAAATGTACTATAACCCAGGAAAAGCGACAGATGTTTAACTTAATATTTACCCGCTACAGGGCAGAAAGTGTTGTTTTTGAATTTTGAAGAAAAGGTATTGTTTAATAATTTTTTTAAATACACTAAATATTTTTCAAATGCAGAAAAAAAACCTTCAGGTTTTACCTAAGAAGATCTGTTGCACAGTAAAAACTGGCTTCATATTTATTTTTAATACATTGTATTATATTTTTAAACTTTTTTGATTTATGACGTTCTTGAAAGGAGTGAGCGATATGTAGGGTGAATAATCAATTATCTGATAAAATAAATTATATTAAATTGTCAATGATCAACTGGTCAAATAAAAGTAACAAAATATCGAAAGTTTTATTCCTGACTATCTCTTCTAAAAATATCTGTGAACTATTTTGGAATCAATCGCATCTATGTCCAAATGGAGTAAGTATATGTATATACTTCACAAAAATGGAATTTTCAAGTATGTCAAGTACTAAGTCACTAGTCGGAATAATCGGTGGATATCTTTATATATATCTTATATATATATATATATATATATATATATATATATATATATATATATATATATATATATATATATATATATATATTTACACATATATATATATATATATATATATATATATATATATATATATATATATATATATATATATATATATATATATATATATATATATATATATATATATATATATATATATATATTTATATATATATATACATATACATATAAAGATATGCATGAATGTGGAAGGAGCTATGGTTATTGGCAAAGACATATCGATGTGGCGTTCTTTTCTCTGACTACTCCCATGCAGGAAAGCGGCGTGATGGTTTTTAAGTTTTTTTTTTTTTTTTTAAGTACTTACACTCTTTTTTGTCCTCACTCTGCCAGTCAAACTCTCCATTATCCGTGAGGTCCAGAAATTTGCTTCTTTTCTTAAAATACATAGCGAGATCTGTTGAGAGTATCGCTGTCTCTACAACTTTCATGACATGTTTGTAATCTACTGGAGAGAGAGCCTGCAACATAAAATATACTAAAAATATTAAAAATACACTTGTTATTTGCGTTGATCCGAACAGGGTACTGCTTTAAATATTTCTCTTGTTCTTAGATCCATCCTAACTTATCGTCTTTGTAGACTGTTGGGGCCTATTCTTCTCATCCTCAGGTTGTAGGTCCTTCTATCATATATAACGTCACCTAGGCCATGCCTTCGAATCATGTTATCTTATCTGTTATCATGTTATGTTATCTTTCTGCAGCATCCATGATTTTTTGGTATTCCTCTAGATACTAGGATGCTTTTTTTTTTAAATACATTTATAATTATAATTTTAAAAGATACATAAAGGCAAGGTGATCAGTTAATCAGTCATGCACTTCCAAAGACAGTTCAGATTTTATAAATTTAAGCCACTTTGGGTATCAAATCCAGCCACCTTATAAATATAAGCCAAATTTAATAAAAAAACCCCAACCAGATTCGTTGTGTTAACGTGGTTTTCAAAATAAATAAGATGTAATTTGGATAACCCTATGAATTCTTCACGTTCTTTATACTTTTGATCCTTCAAGAAAAATCAGCTTGATAGTGTGTTTTCTATTACTATGAATTTTTGAATTTTTTTCTTTTTTCGATTCTTGACCAACATGTGAACTTATTCTTACTGAATCTCACCCATGTCCAATTGGAAAAAAGCTATATACTTGAACACAAATTTTCAATTGAATCGGCACCATCTGTCAAAATCCCACATCTTTAATACATTAACGCAATATATTATAGATGATCAATAACACGATGCATGATAAACGTCACACAGGTGTATAAAGTAATCACGTCAGCCAGCCAAATACTAGTTCGAAATCCCTGGCAGGCTCAAATATCCATATTTTCCCCCATATAAACGAAAATTATCATCTCAGTTAAGACACTACCCATGATTGACAACCACCCTACTCAAATTATGGAAGTTTCTCATATATATGATCAATCTCTATACGACAACAGCCATCTTTGATCCATATTCTTCTTCATCTGTGTTGAGATGTCAAAACTGCAAAAATAACTCAGTAAAAAGGAGAGAAACCCATATTTGTAAATAAGTATTTTGTAATACTCTGTCCGCCTCCATAGTGTAGTGGTTAGCGCGCTAGGCTACCATGCTAGAGGTCCCGGGTTCGATTCCCAAGAGGGTCAAAATAAATAATTGTGATTTTTCAGTCTAATATTTATTTACATAATATGATCCTGGACTGGTAGCTGAAGCGGAAGGCTGATCACCTTTCCTTCGTGTATTTAACGATCAAGATAACACTGCTTATACGATGCAGTGCCCTATGCACCATTGGGGTGCGGATAAGGGTTAGACCCAAAATGTAAAAAGATGTAAATACATACATATTATGTTAAGTTAAGTGTATACATATTATGTTTTGAATATTGAAAGCATTAACTTTGTGGATCATCTTGATAAATTATTTCGAGAAATAAAAATACTTTGTATTCTGATCCACTCACATTTTTATTGTACCAACTAGTTTCGGCAATAACCTGTTGCCCTCTTCAGGGTTATAAATGTAACCCTGAAGAGGGCAACAGGTTGTTGCCGAAACTAGTTGGTACAATAAAAATGTGAGTGGATCAGAATACAAAGTATTTTTATTTCTCGAAATAATTTAGGTGTATACATATTAGTTTGTATACTAAATGCAATATAGGCTCACATGAGAAATCAAAAAGTAAAAAAGATATTTAAAAAAATTATAAATGTAAACACGACCAGTTTCGACAACTACAGATGTTATCATCAGCAACCGAAAATACAAACTGAATTTGTATTTTCATCTGTCAATGAAAACATTTGTGGAAGTCCTCACTAAAACGTTACATTTCCATCATCATCTCAGTTAAGACACTACCCGTGATTGACAACCACCATATTCAAATTATGGAAGTTTCTCAAATATATGATCAATCTCTATATGACAACAGCCATCCATGATCCATATTCTTCTTCATCTTTGTTGAGATGTCAAAACTGCAAAAAATGCTCAGTAAAAAGGAGAGAAACCCAGATTTGTGAATAAGTATTCTGTAATACTCACAGTGCTGTTGATATATAAAACGTTTTTGTATTATTTATTGACATCTCATAAAAGATGAAGAAGAATATGGAAGTCTGGGCATTTATGGGGCTGACGACCGTCATAGGCTGGTTTTTTATGTGATCACTTTACACAAGTATTTGGACACACTCAAAATGTTAGATACTAGGATACTTTTTTTAAATAATACATTAATAATTATAATTTTATAATAATTAAAAAGATACATAAAGGCAAGGTGATCAGTTAATCAGTCATGCACTTCCAAAGACAGTTCATATTTTATAAATTTAAGCTACTTTGGAAGTCTGGGCATTTACGGGGCTGACGACCGTCATAGGCTGGTTTTTTTATGTGATCACTTTACACAAGTATTTGGACACACTCAAAATGTTGTATATAATTTTTTTCTTGAAAACATCCATTTGTAATACTGGCGTTGGTATTTCTATTACCTGGAAGATATTATTACTCTCGCTGTTGAGGATCATGACGCACTGGTCGAAGTGGTGGTGTTCCATAGTGGAGGTGGTGTAGAGTATGGCCAGGGGGCTCTCCGTCTTGGTTTGGAAGGCGTTGTTGGTGCCCCTGTGGTCCAGGTCGTGGCACAGGCATGCCACCAGCAGACCGAGAATCTCCAGATCTGACATGAACCTGGAAACAGAATAGATCCTGGAGGATTCAAGGGTAATCTGGAAGAATGATGCTTCTCGTTGGAGAGGCAATTCGTTGTGCATTGCATTGCTTCATAAATATGAAATTTAAGAAAGTGCTGCCTGTTGTCGAAGAGTAATTGTCGGTAAACCCCGAAATCTGACGTTTTTTATATTCATCTTAAAATACTTTTGTATCTAATGGTGCATATACAATATATGAGCGGATTTATATATATATATATATATATATATATATATATATATATATATATATATATATATATATATATATATATATATATATATAAATATATATATATAAATAAATATATATATATATATATATATATATATATATATATATATATATACATATATATATATATATATATATATATATATATAAATATATATATATATATATATATATATATATATATATATATATATATATATATATATATATATATATATATATATATATATATATATATATATATATATATATATATATATATATATATATATATATATATATAAATATATATATAAATATATACATTTACAGCAAATAAGGATTTTATTTGAGTACCTTATGTCATATTTGTACTGTAATTATTCTAACACACATTTTTTTCTGAATTCCAATTAATATTGGATATAAAAAATATCATCTCAATAAATTGAGCATTCACAGCCATTAGGCAGGATAAAGAAAATGACAGTTAAGAGCTTTTTTCATCAGCTGTCTTTAAAATGGCTTTAGAGTTGTAATGATCAGTATCTAAGCTTTTTTGAGAACTTGTAAGCTGAAAAACAGAAGCATAATGCGTGCAGAGATCTTGTCGAAAACTAATTCGCCATTCGGCGAATAACTCTGTTTAAAGGAATAATAGAGCAGCATTTCTGTGTATCATTTTGATAGATCTCGCTCAGAAGCGTTCAAATACGAGCTAGCATTGCATCTTAACTTTTCGTTCTTGCAAACAAATTTGAAATTTGACCTGAAAACTCGTTCTGAATAAAATACCTATTATTTACAGAGCGAAGTCTGAAATTGCTTTTGCCGGGAGCACATTTTCAAGAGCTTTTTCTCTGCGAAACTTTTGTTAATGATATTTCATTTTCAGACAAATCTCCCGCGAAATTTATTCTCTAACGTAGGAGCGGCGATACGAGATATAATATGCATAACTAACTAACTAACTAAATATCACGCTTCTTCCCCGTAGAGGTAGGCAGAGGAAACACAACGCCACACTACTCTTTCTTTGCAAACAATATTCGCTTCCTTCACATTCAGGCATTTCCTCGAACATTACTTTACTTACTTATAACCCTTATCCGCACCCAATGGTGCATAGGGCACTGCATCGAATTGACGCTGTGTTATCTTGATCATAACTTGCCTGAAGGCAAGGTGATCACTCTTGCGCTTCAGGAACTAGTCTAGGGTAATATTTAATAAATATTACAGTGTAAAATTACTAATATTTATTTTCACCCCCCTGGGAATCGAACCCGGGACCTGTAGCACGGTAGCTAAACACGCTGACCATTACACGACAGAGGTGGACATACCCGCTGATTATTCCGATTCCTGACCTAACCAAGTATTTGATAATACTATTCCTCGAAAAATTGGCTTGTATTATAAATTAGTATAAAAAAACGGAGCATTTAGGCATTAATGATTACTGAACTAGGAATAATTGAAAAGATTAAGAAAAGTTCTTTAAGGTGGTATGGACATGTAGAACGAATGGATGGAGAGAAAATCACTAAGAATATCTTCGCCTCTTCCACATTCATGAATCTCCTACTTCCCGTAGATTATTCCGACTCATGTCAAGACCATTTTCAAGTATTTGAAATAAAAATCATTCCGAGTTTTCCTCTTCTGTTAATATTACCAATCTCACTTGCCCCATAAATTTATTTTTATTATCCTTTCCTCACTAATTCGATTCATATGCCAAAACCATCTCAACATACCTTTCTTAGTTTTATCGATAGTGCTTATGTTTTGCATTCTTTCCTTATATCACCATTTGAATTTCTATCAATAATTTTTACCGTTTTCGATTGCATTACAATATTGTGATTTTTAACATTTTTAATGATTCACCATATTTGTGAAATAAAACGTATTTAAAATAAATGATTTCATGAAAAAAGCATTCATACAACGTTTTGCTGCAAATTTTCTTGAGAGAATGCAGAAAATAAATAAATAGATATTCCCACACAGTGACTGTCGAATATATTACTCAAATATAACAAAAATTTTAACTCATTTTAGTATATTATTTTTTGACATCTCATCAAAGATGAAGAAGAATATGGAAGTCTGGGCATTTACGGGGCTGACGACCGTCATAGGCTGGTTTAAGTGATCACTTTACACACGTGTAACATTCACCAATTCTACCCATTATTGACAACCACACTATTCAAATTCTTGGAAGTTCTATATATATGAACCAATTTAGAAACTTTTTTCTTGAATCACTAGAACTTCACTAGAGACATCTATTGGTGAGATTTAAAAAAGCTTTTTTATTAAACAGAAACTCTTATATTAGTATGTGAGGTCCGAATCCTGGATTATATTCACACACATTTTAGTATTGTGGTTTTTGTAAAATACAAACTTAAATTTTGAGTACAATGTAATATTTTTAAAAGGATTTTGCAAAAAGGCATTACGAACTGACTCTGGGATCATTCTGGATCATTACTTCAGTCCATTCTCTAATCTTATTTTACCTCTCCATTTTTCCTGTTTTCAACATTGCAAACATGGTTTGGGCTACGTTAAGAGCGTGTCTCCAATTGTGGTACTTTACGGGACGATAATTCTTCTTCACACTGAGAATCCAGCGGCACAAAACCTGGAAGAAAAAGAAAAAACAAAATTAGGGTCGTTTGAAAAGCAAGGGAAAAAATTTGTTTAATTATAACGTGAGTATGGTGACGATTCAGATTTAAAAAATATTGTTTTCCAAACATTTTAAGTGTGTCCAAATACTTATTATTTCTCCATATAGCAGTTATTTTTACATTTTTGACATCTCAATATATAGGTACCTATAAAGAAGAATATCTGGATATTCACAGGGTTTATGACCTGTCATAGGCTGGTTACATGTGCAACACTCACCATTCACCATTCACCAAAAACAAAAACTGGTTAGGATCTTGCATACATCCATAAAGAAGGGTCTCCACTAAATAAAATCTCCGTTAACCCAACATAGAAGGCTCTTATGAACTCATATGTACAGTGTCATGAGATTAATGATATATGTAGGAGTTTGAGAAAAAATTGCGTGGTGTGGAATTACGGGTAGAATGGTTAATGTTGCACATGTGTAAAGTGATCACTTAACCAGCCTATAACAGGTCAGAAGCCTTCCATATTCTGAAATATGCATATCTATAAAGATAAAAATGAAAATCTTGGTTCGTTCAAGATCAATCTTAAATCATCCACCGATTGCTTTGAAATTTCGACACAACGTTGACTCAACACTTAACCAGACTGAACCATAGCAACGCGTTGCCTGGTATAGCTAGATAAAAAGAAAAACGTCGGATTTTTAAACATAAGTTTACAACTTGAGGATGGGATAATTTAACAAAAATACCAAATTAATACTATTTGTATTTTAATCGTACTTAGAATATAAATAAAGCAATAAAAAATCGAATACAAACAAAGCATAAATCAAAATATTTATTTTCAGTTGGTCTGGGTGTTTGGGATGTATTTGTCACATTTACCTTCCCTATCCTTACTTTCCTACCCGCAGACAAGCACCTTAAAGTAGAGCATTGCTAGTTATGCCTTTTTTTAAACTCATTATTTTATCGTTTACTGTATTATATTTAAAAGTAATAAGCGTTTATATTTTGAAATTTAAACAATCCTAGATTAGGATTTTTTAATATTTTTTTATACACATTAGAGGCTTTGCGGGTTATTCCTTTTAATAATAAGGGGTGCAGCCGGGTGAAGTCATTAGTTAATAATAAATTAATACCCAGACATAAATTTCGTAAAGTCAAATTGATTTTCTTTAAAGGAGCTTTTACGTTTGTAGTCATATCCTTGGGCAATTTCGCTGTATCTATATTATATAACGCAAACAGGACTTGTTCGCAAACTTTATACCTTACCCTTAATAAAATACAATATCAAATTATAAATGTTGGTATTTTATAATATAATATTTTAACGTATAACAAGATTTCTTGATAAAGTTCAATCTTATACTGCGTTTCTCAACCTTTTTTGGCTGGCGCACTACTTGGTAAACTAACGCTTAATTATACCACTTCGTAAAAATGAATGCATTTTTTGATAAATTTGTTACTCTATTTGCATCATGAATTTTATATGGTGACTTTATTTCCCAAAACTTAATATATTTAAGTTTAAAAAAATACCAAAAGTTTTGTATTTTCTGATAAATATTTTGACTTTTTATCATTATTTTTTTTTAAATGAAAAGGTGCCGAAGTTCATTTCTTGTTTAAATTCAAAACCAAAATGTTAAGAAGTATTTACTAACAACTAAATTTTATTAAAAAAATAAATCGAATTAAAGTAAATTATTCGTATAAAAAAAATTAAATGCGCCGCAGGCAATTTTTTCCAAAAATTACTGATATTAATCGAAAATATATTAATAACATTATAATTTGAATGATATTTTATAGAATTTTCTTTAGGAATTAAATTCACATACAAAATCCATTTCTAAGATAAAATTATATCAAATCATGCCTAAAACCTTTACCATAACTTACATTTAATTAAGTATTATAATACAAAACCTAAACTCATTCAATTTAAACATAGAATTTTATCTAGCCTCAATTCAGTCTGATGATGTCGGTTACGACGAAACCCGGTTGCTGGTCAAATAAAATTCATGTGGAAAAAATTACATTATTGTTATTATATTCTGTAAAATGCCAGTACAAAACTTGAATCTAATGATATTTTTATGTCAGATTTTTTAATATTTTTTATGTTACATAACTGATGATTTTTCGTATACCACCAACTATCCACTCGCGTACCACCGCAGGTACGCGTATCATAGGTTGGGAACCACTGCTCTTAATGAAAGGGAAAACTTTGTAAAATTTTGCGTCGTAAACTCAATCATTAAGTTAGTATTTTGAATTAATAATAACGCCAAACTCATTATATTCGGATGAAAGCTTAACTAATCATATTTTGAGTGTGTCAAAATATTCGTTCAGAAATCTGGGTATCAGGTTTAAATTTAAACTGAAGATGGAAGCATAGCTCCCGAAACTAGTCATTAAAATAATATAAATATAGCTCAAGTCGTAACAAAAAAGTGTTTTTTTTTTTACAATTTCATCATGTCAAAACAATAAATACAATTATATTTATCTATTAATTTTTAAATCAAACATAGATTTTTTGAGTCTACCAAGTTGTATTTTATTTAAAAAAAACATAAAAATTAATACTGTGATAATTGTTTCGCCTAGTGATGGCATTTTCAAACATTCGTTTTAAAACGCCATAACTAGGCGAAACAATTGTCACAATATTAATTTTTATGTGTTTTTTTAAAATAAAATACAAGTTCGTAGGCTCAATAAATCTGTGTTTGATTTAAAAATGAATACATCAATTAAAATGGAGTTCTGCAAATTAAACGCCAAATCAATAAATAAAATTATATTGATTGAATGAACGCATAATTGGTTGAAATAATTCGCTTTTGTTTTCTTTCTTTCTTTGAAGCTTTTTAAAAATAATCAGATATTGTTCAAACAATTTAGAGAGTGGTGAAGAATCACCAAGTAAGGTTCCCTCAGAAGATTTTTAAAATTATTTGCATAAGATTTCGAGTATTTGTACAAAAATAATGTGTTGTTTCTCGAGTGACACAGTCCCTATAATTGAGGGTTGGTAAAAAGTCTAAGTAGGGGAAATACCTCGGGTTTTAGTATTTACGGTTAAGTCAATTTTAAATTACAAGTAAAACAATCATAGTGTCGGTATATTTTGAATATTTTATTTTTCCTTACATTCGAATGTGTCTAATCCATGTTCATAAATCGGGGCTTCTCCAATTAAGAGTTATTTTTATATTATGACATCTCAACATACATAAATGAAGAAAAAAATAATGTCTGGATATTAACAGGGCTTTTGAGCTGTCATAGGCTGGTTAAGTGACCATTTTACACACGTGTAACATTCACCATTCTACCTATGATTGATAGTATTCAAAAATATATACAGGGCTTTTTTTACAACCAAATAAGTTCCCGAAATTTACTTGATATCAAGCTTTTTACTAAAACAAATTACATATATTTAAATATCATTTAAATCAAATTTAAAGCAAGATTTTCCATAATTTTAACGAATTATATAAATACAGATTGTAATTACGTTCGCAGTTACAAGGAAAAAAACACTGATTACATATTTTAAAAAAAACATATGTACGGCAAAACAATGCACGATAGATGTTCGATTGGTGATATAAATAAAAAAAAGCAATACTGTTTTCATCCCTGTGAATATTTCGAAGTTTCATATATGGATTTGTAAGCTAATTTATATTAATTTTTGGTTGTTTTCACATCGTACAATACAATGCTATTTTCAATTCGTTCATATTTATACTGCTAAATAATAATCGAAGTGTAGGTAGGTACTTTATGAAAAAAATATGAAATAAAGTATTTATAAAATAAGTAAATAAAAATATGTAAAAACGCCGTTATGTCCCTACCTACCTACCTACATATATATTTTACTTAAAAATGAGAACTGTTCACATTTACCCTTTCGGCTAGAATTTTTTCCTGTCTCAAATAAGACCTGTCTTCCCTTAGGGAACAAGGTTACAAGTCCTTGTTATAAAAATGTAGCATCCTTTAAACAATACACCATTATACTATTTCTCTCTCGGAATTTAAATCCTGAACTCAGTTTTGTTGGCAGAACATAGACATGTTTTTATCTTCCTTAGGATTGACAATGGAATAATACATTTTCTTTTTTACCCACATTTTCATATTTCAGGAAAGCACTCTAATTTTGAAACGATAAGTAAATTTATTATTATTTTTACGAGTACATCACTCAAAAGCTTTTGATTTACATCAGAAACTTTCGGAACGAGGTTATACAATATGTTGGCTGATATTATGAAAATTGAAAGAGCCTTTGTATTTATTAGGGATGTTATTCTTATTATTTGTTTATAATATTATTTGATCCAACTCTTAAATCACGAGATAAAATATGTTTTCATGTTGTATATGTTTCTATATTATTTATATATATATATATATATATATATATATATATATATATATATATATATATATATATATATATATATATATATTTATACAGAAATATATATGTATATATATATATATATATATATATATATATAAATATATATTAATAAATATATATATGTATATATATATATATATATATATATATATATATATATATATATATATATATATATATATATATATATATATATATATATATATATATATATATATATATATATATATATATATATATATATATATATATATATATATATATATATATATATATGTGTATTTATATATATGTCTGCCTCCGTAATGGAGGTCCCGGGTTCGATTCTCAGGGGGAGGGGTGAAAATAAATATTAGTGATCAGGAGTGATCACCTTGCCTTCATGGAAGAAGACTCTTTAATTTAAATACTACCGATGAATTCGTAGATCGTTTGAGTTCAAACAGCAACATATTGCCTGAATTATAACGAATATTTAGTTGCAGACTATTGATTGTAGAGCCTTAACATGCTTATGGAATACAGGCGCTAGCAGCTTTATTCGTGCGTTTTGTAGAAAATACCAATGTACCGTGTGGCGCAAAATTAATCACCCTAATGGAAAATGTTACAATTTTTGCAAATAGCGTTGTACGTCAAACGTATTTGACATTTCGCTCACTCCTTTCAAGAACGTCATAAATAAAAAATCGTCAATTTTCAGTTGTGCATCTTTTCGAAATGCCCAGAGAATGTACTATATCCCAGCAAAAGAGCCATATTATTAACTTGATATTTACCCGCTACAGGGCAGAAAGTGTTGTTTTTGCATATTGCAGAAAAGGTATTGCTTAATTAATTTTTTAAATATACTAAATATTTTTCAAATGAAGAAAAAACAACCAGGTTTTACCTTAAAAAATCTGTTGCACAGTAAAAAGTTCAATAAATGGCTTGATATTTATTTTTAATACATTTCATTTTATTTTTAAACTTTAAAAACGTTCTCCTAAAAAACAAAGTTTTTTGATTTATGACGTTCTTGAAAGGAGTGAGCGATTTGTGAACTAGATAGCTGCTGTAAACAAAGGGATTGATAAAACGTGCATAAATGCGTATCAACACTAGCGGCAGCCACTTGACGGATATTATCTTTTCCACTTAACAGAAAAAAATGTAAAGGTCCAAATAAAGATTTCCATAACTCACAATAATTTTTAAATGAATAAATTTGTTTTTCATAAACAAAATTTTGTGATTAATTTTGTAAAATTTCAAACTTATTTGTAAACTGCAACTTTTTAGTATGAATAACTATAGTATAACTTTCGTTAGGGTGATTAGTTTTGCCCCACTCTGTAGTATCAGCCTTCACATATGATACATTGGTGTACTGGGGTTACAAAGAATATTGTATTGTAATGAAAGAAAATTGAATGATCGACCCATTCATTTAATTTGTTAAGCGTAGTATTCGGGCGTCTACTGTATGTCTACGAACGTCTCTCAACTGTGGAGATGTTATTTTACTCTCCCCGTTAACCCTTCCTTTACGGTGCTAAAAACTTTCGCGTGCACCGGTGATGTGTATTTTGTACTCCATTATGTGGTTTTAAAACAAGAAAAATGTAAATATTCCTAAACGTTTCATATAGTGAATTGTATATTCCTTAATGCAATCAAAAAAGTTTGTTCTTACAATAAGTAATGTCCGTAGAGGCGAAAACTACTCAAGATTCTATGCGGCCGTACTAAGCTCAAACGGGGTATGTGACATTAAGGGTATTTTATGTTTTGGTGAATTTGGATAGCAAGGTTTTTAAATAGCCATATCAAAAAAAAAACGTTTAGAAGATAGAATTTTGGGCATTCACACGGCTTACGGCCGTCAAAATATGGTTTAAGTGATCACTTTATACACGTGTAACATTCACCAATTCTACACATGATTGACCACTACACTATTCATTGACTATAGTTGAAGTAAAAATGTAACAATTTTGTAATATTAGCTCTGGTAATTGTCTGAAAACGAGACAAAAATATATCGCAAGTAGCGACAATAGCAAGCGTAGCGACTCGGCCGCCGCGTAAGATGATCTGCGCACTACTGGCGCAGTAAACACGTAACAACATGCGCGTATAATGACATGAGAAACGTTTGTGTATTGGTGATTTTATCCCCGATTTTTTTACAAATTATTTATTTCCGTAGCTGAAAATGAATAACTTTATACTATAATTCTTTTATGTAATACATAATTTTATTACTCTAATGTGTAAAGGCAAATAGTTGCAAGTTGAAAATAGTGGTTTTGAGATAAACGAGTTAAAGGTTACTGAAAATGATGCCTTTTGCCAAAAAACACATGTATCAAATTAATACAATTTTGCGGCTATTTGGATAATGAATATCTCGGTAAAGGAAGGAGAAAGAGCGAAATCTGTGATTGTATATGATAGAGGCTAGTTATAAAAATGCTTTGAGCCGTGTTACGCCAAACAGCCGCAACCTGAGTTACGGTTAGTTGCCTTTACACACTAGTACGGAGGAATACAAAAATTCTGAGCTCGTATCTATTATATTTTAAATTGATATTCTTACCGGGAGGGAAAGGTTAAGTAATTCTTGAAGGACGTTGAGAGTAATTGATGGGTTTTGGTAATCAAACCCAGGCTTCTCAAAGTGCCGATTCACTGAAGGTTTCTGTAATGGAAGGCTAAAGGGAGACTAGTAGCACGTCATTGGGGGTTGAAATGAAAGGCTAAAACTGAAATATTTTGCGGAAAGGGTTCGTTTGGCAGTTCGGCTGTCCAAACTTAAAACACAGTAAGGGTAATTTTTTGGCAGTACGTTTTTTGTGCATTTTTGGATTAAGTAGATTCTACTTAGTCCAAAAATGCTAAAAAAAAACATACCACAAAAAAAATGTCCCTTACTGTGTTTTGAGTTTGGACAGCCGAGTTCTAGCATAGCTAAAGTGACTATACGTCCCGTTTTGAGTGGGACCATCCAGTTTTTAGATAGCCTGTCCCGTTGTCCCCAAGTAAAGTTTCGGGACGACTAAATGTCCCGTTTTCTAAAAAAATGCAACACACAATAACATTTTTTTTAAATGCAAAAATCGACGATAGTTTGTAGTATAGCCGTTTCATATTACTTTGCTGAACGAATCCTAGCTTGATTTCGGTGCATATGGCTACAGAAGGTGGCTGGTGAGTCATGTGCAAAGACTAACTTATTCATATAAAGACCGACGACTCTTTATATGGATAAATAATAAAACAACATATTTTTTTCATTTTTAAAGTATTTATTCCTCTTATTTTTTTTATCAACATTACTTTTGTTTTTATTAAAACATAAAACTATGAAAAAAAACGTGTTTTCTTGAATATACACAGTATTACGTAAAAATTGGTAGATATCCCGTTTTGAAGACAAAAATAAATGGTCAGTTTAAGCATAGGGGAAGATAGATTTTTTTTAAACCCTCTTCTTACTATCTTACGTATACTGTCTGGTTTTGGGAAACTGTTAACGTAACTAAAGTTTTTAGTTTTAATTTTAAGTTTTACTTAGTAAATACTACTAAATCTTAAAATCTATTGTGACAAGTGTTTTGACGCATTCTGCATCATTTTCAAACACCGTATCTGAATTTATGCAATATTAAATGTTAAAATCAAACACTGATTTTTTGAGTTTACTAAATTATATTTTATTGTTAAAAACACATAAAAAATTATAATTTTAATAATTGTTTCGCCTTGATATGACATTCTAAAACGAATGTTAAGATTAAATGGAATGATGGTTCATATTTAGTCAAACAATTCTAGGTACTTAATTATGCGACGCTAAGTCTAAATTTTTTGAGTTGGTGTTCTTGGGACGTTGAAGGTTGAAGAAGGGGTTGAAGAAGAACTGTTTTTTATTTTTATTTATTTATTTATTATTTATTTTAACATTGGAATCATACACATCAGTAGGAAAGCTTAAGTCATTAATATAAAAAAATGACCTCACATACTAATAAAACTGCTCAATAATAAGCTTCTTTTCATCTCACCAATAGATGTCTCTAGTGAAGTTCTAGTGTTTCTAGAACAATGTTTCAAAATTAGTTCATATATATATATAGAACTTCCGAGGATTCGAGTGGTGTGGTTGTCAATAATGAGTAGAATTGGTGAATGTTACACGTGTGTAAAGTGATCAAATAAACCAGACTATGACGGTTGTCAGCCCCGTAAATGCCCAGACTTCCATATTCTTCTTCATCTTTGATGAGATGTCAAAAAATAACATTTTCACATTGTTAATTATGGGTTTTCCATTATTTATATTTCATATATCAAAGAAAATCTAATATTTAACACTTTGGTAAAAAGAACTTTGGCTATTAAGTGATAAAGTTGAACAACCTGCTTCTATTATCCATGATGTCATTGAATAACAAAACATAGTATAAAAGAGCTATTCATAAATAGATAATGGAGGTGGTTATATCTGAAATAGATCACATCTTTCGGGCATGCGGTATTTGATTACATGTCATAAACAATTTTCATTCATATACGGTTTTAAAACAACTATTGCAAAATATACCCTTGGCACGGGAATACTCAACGAGGGTTTATATTTGTAAATAACAATTTGTAATTATATGTTAGATGAAAAGTTATAAAAAAAATATTTAAAAATGCTAAATTTAAATTTCTTTCATCAACTTTTTAAATAAGTATTATAAAAATACCTTCAGCACGGAAAACTCAGTGAGCATATAATATTGAAAATTGTAATTATATCGTGGCCATACAGGAGAAAGTGAACAAGTGCATCGTTTTACAAAAACGTGGTCATTGACTATTTGATATTTTACTAGCTTAATATTGCCCTGAAAAATTTAAATTAAAAATTTAAATTTAAAACTTGAAAGTATAATATATTGACTTGTCAAAAATGACTAACTGCATTGGTGTTTACTTAGTTGACAAGCAAAAGTGAGTTAAATGGCCCTCCTGAACATTTTACGTTTTAGTAGTTGGTCACTGTCTCCTGTATGACTACGATATGTAAGATGGAAAATAAATATATAAATAAATTATTCCACTTCAAACCCTCATCCGTACCCGATGGTACATAGGGCACTGCATCATATAAATGCAGTGTTATCTTTATCGTTAACACATTAAGGAAGTCTGATCAGCCCTCCACTTATATTTATTCAATATTTCCAGGGTACTTCTTATACAGAAGCATCTAGGCTTCCTGACTGATCTGCTCTTGCAAAGCATTTAAAAAAAACTAAGTTGCGAAATTTATTGAAAATGTGAAACAATATAAAAATATTTCCAGGGTAATATTGAATAAATATTAGAGTGAAGAAATCACATATATTTATTTGACCCTCCCTGGGAATCGAACCCGGAACCTACAAAACAGTAGCCAAGCGTGATATATATCGGAATATTTCTGAAAATGTTTATCTGTATATTTTTTTGTTCTTCACACTGTTAATAAATAACTATTAAACTTGTCTTCAAGTCATGAAATCGGCTGACCATTACACTACGGAAGCGGACATCCATAAATTAATGTTTGCAAAATCTCATTTTCTCATTAATTTCATAATAATTCCTTATTCTTAAATATTCAGAAACACTCGCCAAAGTCAACGACAAAAATGCTTATTCAGATGTACTAAGTCAAAGAAAGATCATATTAAATATTGATAAGTCAAAATTATGAAGTAACAGTAATTAGTACCTACTCGCTTCTAAAAAATACGTCTGTTCTGAAAGAATTTAATGAAATTTTTCTCATAAATTAAAATTATTACACCTTGTTCCATATAAAGGCCAAATTATGAATTATCTTGAAAATTTGGAAATTCAAAAAAACCTAAATTCTAATAATAATTTATTAAATAATATATCGTTTCAAAATTCCTCACCTTTGCTTTCCATTTTCCTTTGTTTTCAAACTCCGCCCCTTCCCCTTACTTTCCCCTCTCCTTATTTATAGAACAATTTTATATATATATATATATTTATATATATATATATATATATATATATATATATATATATATATATATATATATATATATATATGTAATAAAATACCTAGGTACCTACCCATACATTTTATTAAGTACTTACAAAAAGTACCTACATAAAACAGTTCTACCACCAGATGCCGCATGCGTCGCTCAGAATAAAACAAAAGACTTCCGATAGTATTATTAACTGTCAGAATCAGATAGATAGATAGATAGATAGATAGATATAAAATTATTATAAAGATAAATTAAGAATAAACTTTAATTACAAAGCAACACATTGTTTATTTTATTATTATACACCCACTTTACATATTATTTACACTTAATTTTCAAAAGGAAAATATTACCACGTTATAAAACGACAATTTTGTTAATTGGAAATGGATTATGAAACATTAGATGTATTAAAACAATTACTACAATATGTTCGGAGTGAGAGAGAAAAATTAGAAGATGATCAAAGGAAACGATTAGAAGATAGTCAAAGAAGACGTGGAAATTTAAGAACTAGTGATAAAATTAAAAATAAAAATCATGTGAAAAAAATTTCTACAAAATATAAAATAAAATATACTCCAGAAAAGAAGAATTTCGAAGCAGATTGTGTGAGCAGGAATCCAGTATTAGAATCGAAGGAAAATGCAAATGAACAATTAAAAGTTGTAAATTTGGTTAAATTAGAAGATATTTTAAAAGATCAGAATAAAAATGAAGACATACAAATAACACAGAAACAGTGCTTGAAAAGTGAAAATAAAAATAAAGTAGAAAAAACTTCTACGAAAGATAAAATAAAATATTCTCCCGGAAAGAAGAATTTAGAAGTAGATTGTCTAAGCAGGAATCCAGTATTAAACTCGAATGAAAATGCAGATGAACAATTTAAAGTTGTAAATTTGGTTAAATTAGAAGATAATTTAAAAGATCAGGATAAAAATAAAGACATACAAATAACACAGAAACAGTGCTTGAAAAATGAAAATAAAAATAAAGTAGAAAAAACTTCTACGAAAGATAAAATAAAATATTCTCCCGGAAAGAAGAATTTAGAAGTAGATTGTCTAAGCAGGAATCCAGTATTAAACTCGAATGAAAATGCAGATGAACAATTAAAAGTTGTAAATTTGGTTAGATTAGAAGATACTTTAAGAGGTCAGAATAAAAATGAAGGAATTCAAAAGATAAAAACAAATGGATTGAAAAAAAACTGTGTCTACTTTAAAAGGGTCAAGAAGAAAAAAAAATACAAAAAAAAGAAAGAAAAAAAAGAGCGGAAAAAAGAAAATAAAAAAGAAAGAAAAAAAACAAGAAAGAAAAAAAAAGAAAAAAAAAAGAAGGAAAAAAGAAAGAAAGAAAAAAAAAAAAAAAAAACTTCATCATATCACTAAGCTTATACCAGTCCCTTCACTACAAGAAGATGATACGGAGGACGAGTGAAAATTTTACTATGAATTTTCACCCCCAAGGGGGGAGATGTAATAAAATACCTAGGTACCTACCCATACATTTTATTAAGTACTTACAAAAAGTACCTACATAAAACAGTTCTACCACCAGATGCCGCATGCGTCGCTCAGAATAAAACAAAAGACTTCCGATAGTATTATTAACTGTCAGAATCAGATAGATAGATAGATAGATAGATAGATATAAAATTATTATAAAGATAAATTAAGAATAAACTTTAATTACAAAGCAACACATTGTTTATTTTATTATTATACACCCACTTTACATATTATTTACACTTAATTTTCAAAAGGAAAATATTACCACGTTATATATATATATATATATTTAGTTATTATCGATATCGATAATAACTAAATATATATCGCCTTTGAGATATCGTTTTTAAAACCCAGTAAAATAAATCTCTAAATGTGCTCCTGTACACAGAAAAATAATTAAATCCATATTTATTTTATTCATGTTTCGGTATTAACTTATTAAAGTTATTATACATACCTGAATGATGGAAGTTTAACTTCCAAAACATATAGTCTATAATAAAACTCAAGTGGTAAAAAACAAGTGTTTTCTTTAATCATTAAAATTTAATGAAATGTAGCTTTTAAACTTTTGATAAAATACCCTTGTAAGCAAATACAGAAATTTCGGTTCGTATATCAGAAAAACGAAAAAGGTAGCTGTAATGTTTGAAGAGTTTCCTTTTTTGTTCAATCCTAATTTTCTCCTCCCATTATAAATGAAACGCAAACAGCTCTCGAGCAATTAGTGTTGCCTGATTTAAAATAAAAGTTGTCAAAGGATAGGTTTTTTTTGTTTCACCGCCGGCATTTTATTTTAGGCGGGAGGAACTGACGTATGTGTTCGATGACATATTTCGCAGTCAGATGTGGTGCGGGTAAAAAAATTATATTAAATAATTAACCAGCTGCCAGTCAGGGATACAAAATTAGTCAGGGTCCAAATACTTATTCACAAAATCTGGATTATCTTCAATTACAGGAGTTATTTACATTTTATGTTTTGACATCTCATCAAAGATGAAGAAGAATATTATTCTTCATCATCTTTGATGTGATGTCAAAAAATAATATGAAAATAACTCCTGTAATCGGAGATAATCCAGATTAGTGAACAAGTATTTGGACACACTCAAAATGATGTAAAGAAAATATTGATTTTTTTTTTGAAATTTGTGATCTCTATTTTCTTCTTTTCAATTTCTCAAGACTGACCATGAGTTGTCAGACATAGCTATACGTGTATAAAATTAAAACACTTGTTTATGACCACTTTAAAGTTTATCAATGTAAACATACTCCTATCGACAACTACAGATATTATCTTTGTATTTTCACCCGTTGATGAGAACACCTGTAGTTCTCGAAACTAGTCCTGTTTACATTAATAACCCAAGAGTGGTCTTATACCAGAATTCTTATTTTATTTTTAACTTTAAACAGTGTTAACACAAGTAATGGCTAACACATCGTTAGGGTGTAAACTAGTTTTTACTTGAGTTTGAAAACAAGTTTACATTCTCGTTTCTAGAAATAGGTCGGAGAAAAAGTTTTCTCTGTGGGAATGTAATTTAGTTTCATTGATAAACAACTAACACATGTCGTTTTAAAACTCTTTCTGGAGTGATTCAATTGTGAGTTTTTCTTTAATATATTAGTCTTTAAACCACGTATGGCACAACATTGAAATTAATTATAAACTCATCATAAAATGTGTAAACTAAACACTACTTAATTTGGAGTAAGGTCCTTAAAATATATTGCAAATACTTAAATCAACCAGCTGCCTGACATATTTAAAACGAAACCCATTCGGGGGTCCAAAATAAATGATCTGAAAAAGTACTTTATGTAGTGATAAGTCATATTTTCTTATTTTGTTTTTAATATTTTTTTTTTAATAATTTCTCATTCGTTATACTTTCTCATTTTTTTTAAATATGCTTCTTACCATATGTTTTTCTCATTTATTTCTTTAAATATGCTTCTTATGCCTATTTATTATAC
The DNA here is from genome assembly GCF_059751285.1 of Brachycentrus maculatus. Lineage (NCBI taxonomy): Eukaryota > Metazoa > Arthropoda > Insecta > Trichoptera > Brachycentridae > Brachycentrus > Brachycentrus maculatus. Next base: position 2,700,124 of record NW_028280856.1, read on the forward strand.
CTGTTTATTGTTTTTATATTTTGCCATGTATTAATATTAGTTTTGGTTATTTAAAAAAATCTTTTTTGTTACTTATTTATCTGTATTCCAGTCTTTTAAACCTAAATCCCATGTCCCAAAATGGGAAATAGAAATTACTCATCGGGAATACTATATGTATATATGACTTTTGTATGTAATATGTTTTGAAAAAAAAAAAATAGAAATCTAAAGATCGACCCCTCTTAGATACACGCGTAGAGATGGAACTGTTACTACGCATAATTTCCAATTTTATTTTCTTATGAAAAAAGTTTAAGCATTTTTTCCGTAACATTTGTACTTGAAATACATGAATTTTGCATTCATGATACAGAAATAACTTCGATTAATAGAACCAAAGATATGACGGAATACATAAAAAAGATGAAAGTTGACAATTTGTGGCCTATATATAAAGGTACATTTTATACTTATATGACGATAATATGTGTCAGAAGAGTTAAACGTCGACTATATTCAATTAAATAAGAAGTGTATGCAATATTTTTCAAATTCAAATCATTCAATTGGTGCAAAAAGGTTTAATCATGTTAGCATATTGATGTACAGTGACTAAAACTACTCCATATTTGAGTAGTGAGAGACTCACTTAACCAGCTTATGACAGGTCAAAAGCCCTGTAAATACCCAGGCGTCCATATTCTTCATCATCTTTGTTGAGATGTCAAATATTAAAGTAAATCACTAGTGGAGAAAATCAGATTTATAAGGATTTGGTCATAAGCCCTGTTACCCAAACTTTCATATTTTTTACAACATTTTAGGTGTGTCAAATTCTTGTTCACAAATCTGGATTATCTCTAATTATAGGAGTCAATTTGGATATTATTTTTTGATATCTCATCAAAGATAAAGAAGAATATAAGTCCAAGATTCGGACCTCACATACTGATATAAGAGTTTTTGCTCAATAAAAAGCTTCTTTTCATCTCACTTCCAAGAATTTGAGTAGTGTCGTTGTCAATAATGGGTAGAATTGGTGAATGTTACACGTGTGTTAATTGATCACTTAAACCAGCCTATGACGGTTGTCAGCCCCGTAAATGCCCAGAATACCATATTCTTCTTCATCTATGAAATGTCAAAAAATAATATTTCATATTTTTCTCCATCTACGTTGAGATGTTAAAATGTAAAAGTAAAATACTCGTTTTATATTTTAAATTCGCTTAAAATTTGTTGCGCCACCTATACAGCGGTAATAACTAAAGTTTTCAACACGGAATATTCGTAATTACGGCATTCGCCTTTTAGCGTGCATAAAGGGAGCTATTTACCGCTACACTGCCTGTATAAGGGTGAGTATCAGAGTGTAGTGTACTTACGTCATAGGGGATGTGAAATTGTTGCACCAGGTTACACTGGAGAAACATCCGGAGGGTCGCTCTGCACGTATCTTCATCCGAGAGGTCGAAATCTGAAACAAAAATGAAGCTTTGAAACGTCATAGGAAAGCTCTCCATTCATATTTTTATTATCCTTTAAATTGAGATCTTTATAGGTACAAGTTCATCGTTATATTATAGAAATTTAGTCTTAGAAAGATTAATTTATTTACAACATTTTGAGTGTGTCCAAACACTTGTTTACAAATCTGGATTACCTCCATTTATAGGAGTTATTTTTCTTTTAATTTTTTTAATTAAAAAAGTAATGTGAAAAATAACTCATTTAATAATTGGACACACTCAAAATGTTGTTAATAAATTAACTGGTCAAATTATAAGCTTAAATAAAATAACTAAAAGGATATTTTCTAGCATTCCTCGTGTATGTGATAATAATCCAGGATTCGGACCTCACATACAAATAAAAGAGTTTCTGCTCAATAAAAGCTTCTTTCATCTCACCAATAGATATCTCTTGTGAAATTCTAGTGATTCAAGCACTATGTTTTGAAATTGAACCATATATAAAGAAGTTCTAAAACATTGAATAGTGTGGTTGTCAATCATAGTTAGAATTGGTGAATGTGACATGTGTGTGAAAGCGATCACTTAAACCATCCTATGATGGTAGTAAGCCCCGTAAATGCCCAGACTTCCATATTCTTCTTCATCTATGTTGAGATGTCAAAAAACTTGTTACATTTAATTGCTTCAAAGAAAAATATAGATGTTTATATTATGGTTCTTCCTTTATGGTATATATTACGTATATGTACGTATATCGAATATACGCGACCGGCTGCGCGAGAGGCTACATGTGTGTCTGCGAAAAAAAAATTAAATTTCTACCTTGCTATTTACTCCTTACCTTTTAATATAGGTTTTTTTTAAAAACCATATATTTATTTCGAAGAAAAACATACTTATTCAAACGAACAAAAAACTTCAAATGTGATTGATTGGCAAAACCAAATCAATATAACCTGAAATCTAATAATGCCGTCAAGAGTCTACGTAACCGGAGGAAATGTATGATTCGATGTATAAACGTAGAAGAAGCTAGGAATATGCGATGATATCATGTGTGGCGTTCTCTCCCCTGCGCCTACCCCTGCATGAAAACGGTGATGGTACGAGTATTAGTAATAGTAGTAAAATAGTAAAAAAAGTTAAATAGTTGTAAAAAGTCTCTGTTCTGAATCCCGTATTTCCATTTGCATGTTTAACAGGGGACTATACTGCTTTCAGCACGATTTTGGAGGCTACATTAGCTGACAAAAGCTCTATCGTGTCGGATTCACGAAACTCGTCTTGAATCGCGCATGGATTTGTATAGCGTACGTGATGATCGAGCTACACAAAACCGTGTTTTCTTTGGGAGGGTATAACGTAGAATATTCATAAGAATACGCATATTGGTCAGTTCTAGCAGTATACTCACGATGCATAGTATAGCGACCCTTTTCAGGAAAATAAATATAATATCGTTCACACCAGTTAGGTAATAATCGTTTTATGGTAATAAACTTAATAGAAATAAAGATACGCATTATCTGAAAAATAACGTATATTTTGGTGTGTCTAATCAGTCTTCCGCTTCAGGTACCTGTCCAGAGTAAAATTGAATAAATATACATATTAAACCATATCCACTCCCTTGGTGGAGCATATGGAATCCACAAACTGTCTCCAGGCTTTTCTGTCGGCTGCCAGCTCCCTTGCATCCTCCCAAGTCAGATCCGGGTCCCGAAGTTATGACGAGAACTGCCGACGAATTGTCAGCAGTGGTCGTCCGACATGTAGAACGAATGAGTGAGGAAAGAACGGTAAAACAAATTTATGAGGCGAATGTAGACTGAGAAAAACATGGCACGATTAGGTATGCCAAATATTCGAAAGTGGTCAGGTTAGGAGTCGTAACAATCGGCGGGTACGTATGAGGAGATGCATGAACGTGGAAGAGGTGAAGAATGTTTGCAAAGACAGAGTGGTGTGGCGTTCTATTCTCTCTGCCTACCCCTGCGGGAAGCGGCGTGATGGTTAGTTAGTTAGTTAGTTTAATATTTTTTTTAATACAAAAACGGCATTTTAAGCGAAAAACTCAATTTTTTCAAATGTTATTTGGGTTTAAATAAAATTAAGTTCCAATTTTTCGTATATTGGGCCTTAAGTACTATGTACTCGTACCTACATAGCGGGTGTTATTAGTTCAGAACATTTCAGGCGATACTCAATCATCTATCCTACATAATACCTACTTTAATTAATATTAATGATCCTTCCCTTTGTATGCGCGACTGCATCCCCATTGTTCAACACCAAGTTAAATTAGATTCTCGGAACTACGTACCATGCTAATAGATTTTGTACTTCTATTCAAGCTAGCTGGTATTATATCGATCTAAAGAACACGTTAACTAACTAACTAACTAACCATCATACCGCTTCCCCGTAGGGGTAAGCAGATATAATATAACACCACCGTGGTGTAACATATTTATTGTGTTGCATTGTATCTATTGTATTTTTTATAAGGACGAACCCATTTTATTTATTGTTTCGGCATTTTTTTGTGGTAAGACATGTTATAATGATTAAAGAAAACACTTGTTTTATACCACTTCAGTTTTATTAAAGACTACGTATTTCCGCCCCTTGACTAACCCCCTTCCTCTATTTTTTTTTTGAATTACCTAACGTCTAAGTGACTCTGAAATCTAGCCACGGCTTATGCAACACCGTTTATCATGTCCCTACTCAGGCTTCAACTTTATAAGTTTCATAGCCTATGCCTACTTGTGAGTGGATTTACTCTTTATGTTTAAAGTTACTATAATTTCATGTTATTCATGAGTGAAAATTCTAGGCAAAAACACTCCCTCTAACTTTCCCCTCTCCTTATTTATAGAACAATTTTATATTTTATATTTTAGTTACTATACAGACCTGAATGATGGAAGTTTAACTTCTGAAACATGTAGTCTTTAATAAAACTCATGTAGTATAAAACAAGTGTTTTCTTTAATCATTGTAAGGACGAACCTCATTCGTATTTATTTTCTAGCTACTTATATGCCTACGCAAATAAGGAAGCAGGTCATAAGCTTGTAAATACACAGACTTCCATATTCTTCTTTATCATGTTGAGATGTAAATTTAAAAAAATGATATTCTGGTCCTTAAACCAGTGATTACCAAAGTGTTCGATATTAAGCTTCAGAACAAGGAGATTAGACAGTGAAATTCGTATGAAATATATCGCTCACTCCTTTCAACAACGTCATATATCAAAAATCGTCAATTTTCAGTTGCGTAAATGTACCATATCCCAGCAAGAGCGGCATATTTTTAACTTAATATTTACCCTCTACAGGGCAGAAAGTGTTGTTTTTGCATTTTGAACAAAAGGTATTGTTTAATATTTTTTTTAAATAAACTAAATATTTTTCAAATGGAGAAAAAACATTCAGGTTTTTCCTCTAAAAGATCTGTTACACAGTAAAAAGTTCAATAAGTGGCTTTTTATTTATTTTTAATACATTTTATTGTATTTTTAAACATTAAAAACGATCTCCGGAAAAATCAAGTTTTTTTATATCCTTATGACGTTGTTGAAAGGAGTGAGCGATATGTGAGAGAACACTGAGATTTTTTTGATTATCAAAAATAGTACAAAGAGGGAACGAGTAAGACGAAGGTTCTGGATAAATTATGTGGGAAGAGCAATTTCGGATCGAGTGGTAAGAATAGCAGCAGACAGCAGCATAAGAGGTAGCAGACCCCCAGGAAGACCACCTATACGATGTAGAGACAGCTGGTCTTCCACCTCCCAGGAGCACACCGGAGAATAACCTGACACAGTCCTAACTAAAGAAGAAGAAGAAAAATAAGAAGTACAAAAAGGTTTTTGTATTATAATTCAAAAATGACATATTATTGTAACATTAACTTAATTAGACCATTTCAATTTAAGATGATAAAATAATATGGTATAAAATAACAGAGATTTAATTAAAAGTAAACTGGAAAAAAATACTATTTCAACATCGTTCTCTGGTTATCCTTGTTATTTTATAATTTTGTATTTAATGGAAAAATTCCCTTCAATTTCAGCTACTTAATACTTGAGAAATACTTTTTTCATGTGTGGACTGTTTAATTTATTGCATGTTTTTATTTTTAAATGAAATCTTGATAAAAAAATAAAAATATTCAAAGTATTAGAGTACTTCATATACATGCTTAATATCTCAACAAAGATGTAGAATTATATGGAATCTGGGCATTTACGACCTGTCGTAGGATAGTTTGAGTGATCATTTGATACGAGTGAAGGATTCAAATTATTTATTTTATAAATTTTTGTATTGATAGTTACTTTCAATAAGCATTTATGCAGAAGTTTACAAAAAAAAAATGGAAGAGTATTTATTCCCGTCAATTGAAATGCACTATTCCTATATTTTTGAGTGCATTTTCCAAGATGACTGCATTGTGTCGCCGAGCAAAATCTGTTGGTATTATATTTTTTCTGTACTGTAATTTACGAAGTTAAAAAAAAAAAAAATTAATAAATTTAAACGTTGTATTTCACTCTCTCTTACTGCTCGCCGATAGTGTTTGAAGGAGACGTGTATTTACTAGTGCTTACTACTTGTTATTTTATTTTTTTAATTATGATTTTATGTTATTAGACAATTTGTTACAAGACTTTTTATTTTTCTATTAGTGTATTCATTCGTGTATTTTTTTATTTTTGTATTAGATACTGTATATATGTATTATCTTAAAGGCTTCAGCCGTTCAATAAATAAATAAATAAATACAGAAATTCCAAGAGGTAAATGATATGAAGTAATATGTAAAACATTTTATGCCGATCAGGTGCCCAACATCATGCGTTAACAAGAACAACCTTAATAAACAACCCTTTCAATCTAACCGACCAACCCTTGTCTGTATTCTGTATCCACCTAACCAAACCTTACTCAATATAATTCGTTTTATTCGACCCAAACCGCAATATGGCCATAAATACACAAATTTGTTAAGGTGGTAGCGCGCACTTAAGAGTGTGGGCTTTTAACCCTTATTTACCCCGTTCTGTACTTAATAAAATTATGGGGCATGGTAACCTAGTATTTTAAAACATATCTGTGGAGGTCCTCACCAAAACGTTACATTTCCATTATAAATGATTTTAAGCAATCAGGAATTCTAGCTTGTAAAATTATTATTCATCATTTTGGTTTAACACAGGATTGGTCACGTTTGTCGCAACTTTAATTAAGATTTCGGTAGATTACAGTAAACAGAACAGATTTGCATTTAAAGGATTTTTTTGCAATATTGAAAATGTAACTTTTTGGTGACAACCTCCACATCTCTTTTACCTCCACATCTTTTTAAATTAAGTATAAAAATATAAAATTAAATTTTCTTAAGATATTCAACGACTGCTTTCGCATTTATTTATCTAAACATATAACTAAAAAATCTAAATGTTCGTTTATTTAAAATCAAGTGTACTCTCAATACTGGTTTTTCCGTTTCAAAAACTGAGATCGAACTCAGTCGCCATCCGTTATGTTTAACGAGATTAACAATGAAAATTTATATCCATACATAAAAAATATACCACAAATTATCTTTGATGTACATATTAAAAAAAAAATATTATCTCCTTTTATGATACAATGCTTTAAAAAAGAGAAAAAAATTACTAGAAATTTGGATATGACTAAAAAAAATATTAAAAATATAATTCGGTGATTGCCATAACGTCATATGTTGTAACTAATTATGTCATATTAAGTATGAAGTTAATTTAAAAAATAATGTAAAATGTATTTTTAGGAACTGAAAACGCCCAAATAACTGTTTAGGGGTTTAGACACGGTACCTAAAAATTCAAGGCCCCACAACCTTCAACACCCTTCAAATACAAAAACAAACCAAAGCTTTCGAATATTAATTACCAAGTGTGATATATATTACGAACTATGGATACGTTTTATTCTCTGCTGTGCGTCATGGGAGCTTCTCGTATCGTCACTGGCTACGTGGACTTGGTGACCAGATTACCTATCGAGATTGCTTCAATCATATTCAGGTATATATCACAGAAACATATCAAAAATTACTGTTACCTTACTCCCTTCATTTGGTTTTTGTTAGTTAGTTTTCTCTATACTAATTGCTGTTGTTTTTATTGTTCCAGGAAACTAGATGACAAGTCTCTGTCTGCTGCTTCTAAAGTAGATCCTGTTTGGGCTGACGTCATAAGGGGAGATAAAGCTCTGAGGAGCAGGCTGCGCAGGTACAAGCGCGTCCCCAAGCGGTGTGATCCCCTCAACCTGCGCAGGTTCCGCACTGCTGTAGATGGAAACCCATCAAAAGAAGTCTCGACTGGCAGACCTACCAAGCGGTGCGACAGTCTCTTCGGATTCACTGCTGGAAACACCTTCAACTTCACCAAGAAGTTTGACTCTACCAGCCGGCCACTGAAACGCCTCAGGCTGGACGATGCAACGACTAATAGCATTAAAAAGCCTAAGTTGATGAGGTTTTAAAAATATGTAATTGCAAAAATAACTCAAAATCTAATTTTAATTAAATTTATTTGATCAACTTTAAATAACTAATTTAAATAAAATAATCAAATTTCAATAATAAATAACAAAATCAACATTATTTGATTATTTATATTATAATACTGGCAATTTTCATATTAAAACTGATTCATACGTTTCTTCTTATTTTCTACAATTATATGAATCCACAATATTCATACCATAATAGATAGGAAATAAAGGATATAAAGGAAATATTACATAATTTATTTTTAAAGCTTATCCAAAATAAATGTAATTCTGTAAAATTAAAAAAAAAAACATATAAAATAAAAACTTTAACTACTTTATTAATGTTATTTTAAGTAGTAGAATAGCAAATCAAATCCAATTATATGAACTCATTTTGTATTATATTTTTTTTGTATATAATTTGTTAGAAAAGGAAAATTTAAAAAATATCACATTACTCCTTAAAATGGGATTATTTAGTCAATATCTCTACAGTTAATAATGACCATAATTATGTATCGATTTGGGATTAATTTTGTGGAATAAACAATTTGTCGGTTTATTAATGTTAACAGAGCTAGACATTGATGAGAACATTTTAAGTTCTAGGAACTTGTCTACTCCACATTTTCCTGTTTCATTTTTAAGTTGAAAAGTCCATAAAAACTTTTATTTATTAGAACCCTTTCTACGACGAGATGCTGAAAGCTGAAATATCAGCGGATAAGGGTTTAAGAATATTGCAAAATATTTTTAATGACAAGGGTAAGGGTGGAGGGTAGGTGACTCACCGTGGAACGTGAAGCTATAGAGGTTGAAGTTTTCAGCGGAGGGGATGGTATCACGCGACAATTTCCCCGTATCATCCCCGGAAGCCGTGGCATGATAGGACAAGCATTCCAGAGCAACCTAGAAAAGTGGAAAACATCCAAGCAATTAATTTTCACACGAAGATAATTAATTTTGTTCCTTCTTTATCATATATCGTAGTCATACAGGAGATTGTGACCAAGTGCATTTTTTACAAAAACGTGATCATTATTAAGCTTAATATTGCCCTGAAAAAATCCCAAAGGATTTTAAACTGGGAAGTATTATATAGTGACTTGTTAAAAATAACTGTATTGATATAATTTTTTGACATCTCATCAAAGATGAAGAAGAATATAGAAGTCTGGGCATTTACGGGGCTGACGACCGTCATAGGCTGGTTTAAGTGATCACTTTATACACGTGTAACATTCACCAATTCTACCCATTATTGACAACCACACTACTTAAATTTTTGGAAGTTCTATATAAATGAACCAAAATTTTGTAAACTGTATTGATGTTTATTTTCTTGCCAAGCAAAATTGACTTAAATGGCCCTCCTGAACATTTTACGTTTTGTTAGTTGATCACTTTCTCCTGTACGACTACGATATGTTGTATATTTTCGTTAAACATGAGTTGGACTTGAAATAGAGGACAATCGCACGGCATTCAATGTGTACAAATATGTTGCTGATGAATTGTTGTAATATTTAGTTGGAACAAATTATGACTGTTGACATATTACTTGATTTTAGTTTTAAAATATAAAAATTTCAGTACTCTAAATATATTTTTCATCAGAGACAATTCAAGCATTTTGTAGTTCTCAAAATATTTTAGTTAATTTAGGTTTATACATTTTGGGGGCAATTCATTTAATTTAACTGTTATGTTATGGTATTCATATCTTATGTAAGGTTAGGGATTCCTCAACGGTCGTGAAAAAAAATTAGATTCAAATTACATTTTATTTTCAAAGGTCATATTTAGAATAAAAATGACCTTTGAATTATTTATATTTAAATCGCGACATTTTTGGCAAAGTATCCACAATGTCTTTGTAACCAAAGGGTTAAAGAAGTATTACACAAATGTGTAATGTAAAGTGAATGAACGATGAATGATAAGAAGAGTTTTGTATTACCATAGCACAAAGTTAACAATGCTTTTAATATACAAACGTACAAAGTACATTCGTCCTACAAAAATAGTAACTTTGTATCATTTATATTTAAGGCCTAGGTGACGTTGACCATGACAGAAGGACCTACAACCTGAGGACGAGGAGAGCTGACTCCAGCAGTCTACAAAGACGATAATTTAGGATATAGCCAGGATGAGGATCATTTATATTATTTCTTAATATTTTTTTTGTTTTCCTAGTACAAAAATACTAACTTTGTATCATTTATATTTCAGGCCTAGGTGACGTTGACCACGACAGAAGGACCTACAACCTGAGGACGAGGAGAGCTGACCCCAGCAGTCTAAAGACAATAAATTGGGATGTAGCCAAGAAGAAGGACATCATTTATATTATTTCTTAATAATTTTCAACGTTTTCCTAGTACAACGATAATCGTAGATTCCCTATCACTGCCCTAGAACTTAATTAGTAGAAAATATGACAATACTTACTTTTTGTTTCGCCATCAGTTTGCAGGCGTTTTCATACATCTGTGTGTTGTGAATTCCAAGCCCACAGAATATGGCGAACGCCTCGAATATGGAGACGTCACTTTCCGTAAACTGGCTGCCATTTCCCTGCGGAATTGAAGTACAATTTTATTTTAATTTCCTCCGGGAGAGACCATAATCGAAGTACAAGGGAAGCAATTAGAAAATACACCGGTGAAACCCCTTGCCGAGTCCACTGGAATACTTGTTTGACTTGTATAAACGTATAAGCATGCTATACCAGCGATCATGTATTTAAATAATGTATGTTTATTTTATTTTAGTTGAAAATTTTACTTCTCATTAATATAAATACATTGACATTAATGAGTAACAAAAAACAGGTATATGTAACATTCCATTTACAATATTTCACTCCTTTTAAGAACGTCATAAATAAAAAAAACTTGATTTTTCAAGAGAATGTTTTTAAAGTTTAAAAATATAATACAATGTTTTAAAAATAAATATCAAGCCACTTATTATTTTTTTTACTATGCAACAGATCTTTTAAGGTAAAACCTGAAGTTTTTTCTCCATTCGAAAAATATTTAGTTTATTTAAAAAAATAATTAAACAATACCTTTTCTTCAAAATGCAAAAACAACACTTTTTGCCGTATAGCGGGAAATATGAAGTTAAAAATTGTATAGTATAGTACATTTTCTGAGCATTCCGAAAACATGCACAACTGAAAATTGACAATTTTTTATTTATGACATTCTCGAAAGGAGAGAGCTATATGTTATTTAATATAAATACCTGGAAGAGGGACGAGAAAGAGGAAAGGGGAAAAGGAAAAGACCAAAGCTCAAAGATAAATTATTTAAAAATTGGGAGACACCGTGCTATGAATATCGACTTACTATGCACGCGATCTCAGAGTTAACAATGTCGAGTAGAACATATCAAAATTCGTATATTCATCGTTGACCAATTTTGATGAACTTTTAATATAGGAACCTTGTTAAGAGTTTTTTTGGTTCGTGGGAAGCGATAAGGTGTTTTATCGGTGTAAAGCAGTATAATTAGGGTTATCAAGGATACTACATTGTTTAAACGTCAAGCTTTCCTATGAAATATACATCTTAATGGAATGGTGAATGGCACCGAAGGGATCTTGTATATACGTGTATAAATAAAGAAAAAAATATTTAACAAAATTCTATTAATAATTTTGGAATGTTCGTAATGAACAAAGTTCGTACAGCAAGAAATTGTAATTCGCAAAGGTTTATACTAAAAATATTAAAATATGGTGTGATTTTATCCACACATCATTAAAAACTTGACAAAACGTGTTTGGAAAACGCTGAAAAGCGTATTTTACTGGGTTCTATTTGCTTACTTTTAATGGAGCGCGAAAGATGCTATAAAACATTGTACAGATCGGAATTGGGTTTGCAGTTACTTTTGATTAGTATACGATTTTAATTATTTTTATAATTAGGTTCAGGGTTGATGAAAAAAATACCAGACAACAATGTGTTAACGATCACGATAACACTGCCTGTTTATTATGCAGTGCCCTATGCACCATCGGGTGCAAATAAGGGTAAGAAGAAGAATATATAAGTATGTTTGTATATATATATATTTATATATATTTATATATATATTTAGAAATATACTTATATATTCTTCTTCTTTAACGTTCTTACTAAGCTTGAAAATACAAAGTCAGATTTAAAGCTCAGGATTAGCTTGAATAATTAAATTTCAAAGTGCATCCCGCACACGTTCGTTTCCTGCAGGCGCATTAAGGATAAAAGGATAAAGTGTACCGTGTACAGCATTGCAGTGTACCGACATGAATATTTAAGGGAAAATAATTGTTTCACCCGGGTTTTTCAGCTTTAAAACAACCCCTCTTGAAAATGCGGCAAAACCGAACGACTCTCGTCGGTAATTATCGTAGAATTTCCTTTGAATTTCAACGTGAAAGGTAATTTATTTACCGGACATCAAAAGAAACGTTCGATTTGAATTTAATATCAAAAGCTGCTGAAAATATAAATTAATTCAAAGAAAAAGTTTATAAGTACGTTTTCTTATTCAAGATGTTTTATTTACTCAACAGTCATTTTAATATTTATATTTTGATTACAAATATTAAAAAAGGTTCGCCATCTTGCTGTTAAACGTAGAACTTTTTTTCATTAATTGATTCGGCAGATAATTATTAATAAGTAAGTGGTCTTATGGATATTTTATACGATAATAATAAAATCTTATAAATCTATGTTACTATTATTTAAGAACCTTAAATGTTGGAGTTGAAAATTACAGAGATTTTTTTTTTTATTAAAAATCTTTAATGTCTAAAAATTAACCAAACTTGGATGGTAAAATAATTAATTTTAAAAAAAATCACACTTGCATAATACCATTTATTGAGTTTTATTTTATATTGTTCACACTACAGGTTTCAGAAATTACAGTTGTTTTCATTGACAGGTTATCAAAACTAACGAGCAAAAAAAATCAGGTATATTTAGAGGTTGGTAGTGTAATAAATCAATTCTTATTATGCTTTTCCAAAATCCTTCACCATTATTATCTATGTTCCCTTTCACAAAAAATCCCGTTCCTTAAACCCCCTTTATTTATTGCCCTACCAACCTCTATATTTAAATACCAGATTTTTTGCTATTCAGTTTTAATTATCATCAATCGATTAAAACAACTTAGTTTTCGAAACTAGTCGTGTACAATGAAACAAAACTTCATAATTAAAATGTAACTTTGTTTTAAAATCACTATCAATATTTTATAATAACTAAATTATAATGTCTACCGGTTTCTACCGGTATTATATATTTATCAAGACTATGGGTATAAGACTATATACTAAAAGTATTAATCAGTCTTGATAAAAAAGCGGTTAGCTTCGAAGCCGGTAGACATATTTAATTAATTTATAATAAAATATTAATAGTAATCTTTTAACAAAGTTAATATTTTAATTTTAAAATGGAAAATCGCAAAGTTAGTGCTTCAAATATAAAAAAATAAAATAAAATATTTATCACGAACCTCTCAGTAAAGGTTCATATGGTGTATACATTATTTAAAATACAATGAAAAAATAATAAAACATGTATGAAATACATTATAAAAATATAAATATATGTCAAACAAACGAGGTGAAATTAGAATTGCTTTGTAGAAGCTTCTATCTTATATATTTCTCATCTTATTAAAAACCGTACTAATGTGGCAATTATTCCATGGTTTTTCCCTATACAAACGAGCAAATTAAATAATTAAATACAATTTACATTCTCTCAAGTTAAATTAATAGTAATCTTTTAACAAAGTTATATTTTAATTTTAAAATGGAAAATCACAAAGTTAGTGGTTCAAATATAAATTATAGAAATAAAACTTATCACACAAATGTTTTTTTTAATAATTAACAAATCATTCCAAAAACTTAATGACGAATCTATTAATAATTTCAAATAATTTAATTGATTGATTCGGCAGTCACTTTGTGGCAATATCTGTCCATTTTTAATCGAAGTTCGACTTGGTAATTACCAATATTTCAATATTTGTTTATACCAAGTAAAACCTTAATTAATAATCATCTTATAAATTTACACATTAATTCCCTTCACAGGTAGTATGTTCTAGGTACCCCTTTTCAACCCTATTAGGTTTCAATTTTGCTTTAATTTCCGTGAGAAACATGATAAGCATCCCTTGTATAATCCGAGATTTTGTCTTCCACGATTAATTATAAATTCAATTAAGTAATTAACCTTTCACGGAGGTGCTATGTACGTTAATTCATTTATTAGCAGAATACAAAATTACCTTCTAAGAAAATACTCATTAAAGCTTACTTGAAATAAAACCCGACGTTTGAGTAACTTTAGATGAATTAAAATTGGCATGTAACGTGAAGTGTAAGCCTTAATTTCTTGAGAAAATGTATATTGTATTTAATTATTTGATTTGCTCGTTTGTATAGGGAAAAACCATGGAATAATTAGCCACATTAGTACGGTTTTTAATAAGATGAGAAATATATAAGATAGAAGCTTCTACAAAGCAATTCTAATTTCACCTCGATTGTTTGACATATTGTATAATTATATTTTTATAATGTATTTCATACATGTTTTATTATTTTTTTCATTGTATTTTAAATAATGTATACACCATATGAACCTTTACTGAGAGGTTCGTGATAAATATTTTATATTTTTTTTTATATTTGAAGCACTAACTTTGTGATTTTCCATTTTATAATTAAATGTTTTAATTAAATAGTATTAATCAGTCTTCATAAAGAAGCGGTTAGCTTAAAGCAAACAAGCTTTAGCTTTACAATTAACTTACACAATATAATTAAGTTACAATAAAATATTTAAAGTGATTTTAAAACAAAGTTATATTTTAATTATACAGATTTATTTTTTATTATTTAACATTATTAATTATTTTATTGTTTAATTTTTATTCATTTTCTAGGCATTTCTACTTACAATCTTCAAACTAATAACGCAGCTCTCTCCAATAAAGAGACTGAACTCTTGTGCTTGGAGAATGACTTACATTTATTACTTATTTTTTATGTTTATTGATAAATAAATAAATAAATTAATTAACAAATACATCGCAATAGCGGAAGGTAGAAAGTCAAGGGGGCTTAATGATATCGTCCACTGGATGTACATCGGGGACCGCATCCACTTTATTATTATTAAAGTTATTTTTTCCATAGTCAAACAGACAAAAGTTTGATCTTACTTTTGACTATGTCTTTATCTGCAAGATAACTTGTATAATACGTTTAATTCTTCAAATGTACTTTTTTTAAAGCTTAAATTACGTTGCCCATTATAGAAGGACCTGCAATCTAAGGACGAGTAGAGCTGACCTCAGCAGTCTACAAAGAAGATAAATTAGATGGAGTGAAGATGAAATAGAAGAGAATAGGATTAGGTAATACAGGCGTTGTATAGGCAAGATTTAGCACTTGGAATAACAGATACACAATACAATAATTAAATACAACTTAGAATCATATGACTGTAAACAACTTATCATAAAATTAAATCAAATTCTCAAATAAATGGCGCAGTAGTTATTACAGCCTAATTGGAAGACAATAACAATAACTAATAAACATAAAAATATAATTGTTTTCTGACATCTTTAAAAGGAGTCCCCAAGATTGTTATAAGGAGACATTTAAAACTCAGACGAATATTTTGAACAGTATTGTGGGCGCCCAAATTTGTAGACGTTATTTTGATTTCTTATTACCTGGGAGGTCTATTTGATTAGTGGCCTTAGCTCGACGTTAATATCGTACTTATAAAATAATATGTATCCAGTTTTAGACAGGGGCCAATTTAATAAAACCAATATGTCTTAGTCACTGAGTCCGAAATGCGGGAAGAAAGAGCGCCCATAGCGCTACGTGATTTAATGAAGAACGTGATATATGTACTCGTACTTTATACGGATGTGTGCAATTATTGGGCAAAATTTGAAATTGAAATAAATAGAATTCAAAAATAATCGTGTACAGAGAAAAGAGTTGATCAGGAATCATCTTTATGGTAAAACTGGGTTTACATTCTTCTTCAAACTCTTATCCGCACCTCAATGGTGCATAGGGCACTGCATCAGATAAACGCAGTGTTATTTTGATCGTTAACACATGAAGGAAAGGTGATCAGCCCTCCGCTTCAGATACCAGTGCAGTGTAATATTGAATAAATATTAGAGTGAAAAAATCACGTATATTTATTTGACCCCCCCCCCCTGGAAATCGAACCCGGGATCTCCAGAACGGAAGCCTAGCATGCTGACCATTACACTACGGAGGCGGACATTATCGGGGGTTAACATTTGTTGTTCTTTATAAAAAAGTTATGGTTTAATGTTTTTTCTTGTTCTTTAGTCGCTTTTTTCCACTGCTGGTATACATACAGTATCGAACAGATTAATTGAAACAATTTTTTTTTCGTACTTTCAACACCCTCTAAAAAAATGTTTTGGGGGTGTTCATCGTATTATGGACCAGGGCTGCTTCTTTCAGTAACTGAGATGATGAATAGCGAGAAGTATCATCCAATTCTACTGGAAAAGATACTACCAGAGATACAAAAACGAAGGTCAAATGGTAATGGAATATTTCAGCAGGATTTAACCCCCTGCCACAAATCCAAAAAAAATATGATTTTTTTTTACACAAAAACTATGAACTGTGTTGGACTGGTTAAGAATTTTGCCATACATAAACCAAATTGAAAATCTATGGGCAATCTGTAAGAATTGGCTCTCCAAAATTGATTGCACTGCGGTGTAAAAGCTCATTTTGGCCATAATTCAGGTATGGTTTTGAGACGAAAAAATGGCATCCACGTGCCAAAACCTCAACTAATAGATGCCAAGAAAAGTAAAATTGAATGACGCAAAATGAGATCATATTAAATATCAATTTGTGATATAACTAATAAACAAAATATTTTACAAGACTTTTTACGAAAATATATCAAAAAATTTTTACAACATTTTGAGTGTGTCCAAATACTTGTTCACAAAATCCGGATTATCTCCAATTACAGGAGTTATTTTCATTAAAATCTCACCAATAGATGTCTCTAGTGAAGTTCTAGGGATTCAAGAACAAGGTTTCTAAATTGGTTCGTATATATAGAACTTCCAAGAATTTGAGTAGTGTGGTTGTCAATAATGGGTAGAATTGGTGAATGAACCAGCCTATGACGGTCATCAGCTCCGTAAATGCTCAGACTTCCATATTTTTTTTCATCATTGATGAGATGTCAAAAGATAATACAAAAAAGTTTTGTTTCAATCAATCTGTTCGATACTGTAGATCTCTTTCATATCCCCAAGTCTACCTTGCCATGTATGTATGATGACATCTACAGCATATTCTGACCGCAACAATTATTGTGTATACCTTGTTGATGAGCTGCGCGACACCTATGACGTCCTTCTGGCCGTTGACTATCGGCATGCATAGGATAGTCTTGGTGGCCGAGTCTCGCGACTCCGCCCCCTCGGCCCCGGCCCCGAGCCAGGCCTGGCCGTCCGCGATGTTGAGCGTCTGGCCGGTGGAGGCGACGTAGAGCGCCAGCTGGGCGAGGGCGCAGCGCCGCAGGTCCACCATGGTGGGGCGCGACACCACGGCCGCGGCGCCGGCGGCCCCGCCCAGCTCGAACAGCATGGTGAACCGGATCTTGGCCCCCTAGAAAAAAATCATTGCGACACATTATATAAAATTAGAAATTAATAATAAGAATCTAAAGAAAAAAGTAAAGATGTGGCTTCTCAAAATGGGACAAATGAGTTGCATAAAGTTGGTCACCCCACTGAGATACACGCTGCAAACAGCAAACAGTTTTTTTTTTTGTTTTATTGATTTTATTTTACAAGATACATATTTGAATAATACAAATAGTTGGTAAATAAACAATACATTTCAAATATAACGTTTCTACCTCTCTAATAAAGTTGATAATTGTGTTTAGAAAGGGAGTTCGTTTTACAATTTTTTTTATATAAACAAAGTAAATTAAAAATGAAAAAAAACATTCCTTGGTATGGAGTCTACAGTATCTACTCAATGAATTAGGGCCACGCAGAATTTCACGCAATTTCTCAATTCAAACAGGAATAACTCAGAGAACACCTTAAATAAAACAACATTGAATTTTATTTACACATGAACACTTTATTACGCTTAAATTATGCATATATATTTCATATGAATATAGTTAGTATTTAGTATTTCCACCTTTGGCAGAAATAACTGCCTCAATTCTTTTTGGCATACTTAAAATGCACTGTTTTATTATGTTTTTTATTTCTTCGTCTTCTGACCAATTTTTTTGAATATTTTTTTTTTGACAGTCTACTGTCGGATTTGGAAATGAGTAAACCTTATTTTTTAACATGCTCCATACGTTTTCTATAGGATTAAGGTCCGGAGAATTTCCAGGCCAGGGGAGCAAAGGCAGATTTTTGTTAGACAAAATTTTTATTATTGATTTAGCCCGGTGGCAAGGTGCCCCATCCTGCATGAAGGTGTATGGACCTTCTGTTGGGTCGAGTGTATGGTAGAAGGGCAATAAAATTCGTTCGAGGACCTGCTTATAGGAATTTTGGTTCATTGTTCCTTCCACGAAAAACAACGGCCCAAGTAAATTGTTAATAATACATGACCATATCATTGTTGCAGGGGGGTGTTTGATAACTTTTACCACACAGGCCTCATTGTAACGTTCCATTGGTGCTCTCCTGACGAATCGACGGCTCTCTGTCACGGCTTCTAACCGGCACTCATCACTAAAGATGACCTGAAAAATAATGAAAATTTAAGTTTAATTCAAATATATAAGTTTATTTACTAAAATGATATGTTGAAAATTCAATTTAAATAAATACCTTTTTCCAATCATCTACCGAGTAATTTCGATGTAGCCTGGCCCATTTTAATCGATCCGCTTTCATTCGTGGTGTCAATTTTGGTACTTTTACAGGGCGCCTGCATTTCAGATTTACTTCGTAAAGACGTCGCCTCAGTGTTGATACCGATATATTTATACCCTCTTCTTCCAATTTTATTTTTAATGTTTTAACTGATGCACTACGGTTTTTTAACGCACTTTGAACGATTTTTCGATCAGTCCTCGGTGTTGATTTTCTAATCCTACGACAGTTCTTTCGCCGATTGCTGGAGGCGGGTGACTGATTTTTTATTGATTTTGAAATTCTGTCCACTGTTTGATGAGAAACGTTTTCTTTTTTTGAAATTTCTCTATTAGATAGTATTCCTAATTTCAGTAGCACTATAACACTAGACTTTTTTTCCTCTGAAATGTCTTTACTTTTTCCCATTTTGTCTTTTTCAAAAAAAACACTTGTGTTTACAAAAAAAAATTATACTTTATGAACTAAAATTAAAAATTAAGTTTTTTTCACAAGACACGATAACTATATAACCTCTCTGAACAAAACAATAACCAGAACTCAAGAAACTTCACTAATAAATAAGATAGGACTAATTTTTGAACTTTCAACTATCTGTCTACCTGTGCTAATTAGGGACCTTTCTCAGAAAAAGGGTTTTAAATTTTGTAAAGGCTTAAATAATCCAGGTATATTTTACATATTATTGAAGGTAATATACATGATATTAGATGTCGATAGAAAACTTAAAGTATTTATGTAAAATAAATATAATAATCCAAAAGATTTCAGAGTATTCAAAAAAATAATGGGTGGCCCTAATTCATTGAGTAGATACTGTAGGTAGGGGTGAGTCTTACGTTTTTTTTTAAATTTTAGTTTTAAAAGTTTGATAATTTTTTATAGATCTTAAGTTTTCCGGAAGTTTATTAAAAAAAATTACTTACGCATATATAATGGTTTAAACTGCTGTTTTTTTACCATCTGTGCAATATTAACTTATTATAAAATCTAGGGTGACGTTATCTAGTTATTGTGGCAAAGTGTATTTTGTTCATATAAACTTTTATAATTTTGTTTATTTCAATTTACTTTGTTATGTGTTGTATTGCTTGTATTATCTAGATATAATATAAACATTCTCTTATAATAATGTAAATGAACGACTCGTCACGGACTATGCTTAGTGAGGCGTTCATCAAAAAATATAATTAAAAAAATAATAATATCACAGCATTGTATAAAGCATTGTAAAAAAATAATAAATAACGAAAAATCAAAAAATAGGAAACTCGTCTCAATTTTTTATTATTTACTTTGAGATGGAGACCTTGGGAGAATAAAAAGAGCGTCGGAAAACTCTAAAAGAAATCTTTGTTAAACCCGCATTATTTATGGAATGTCCTAAAACAAGGTACAGTTTGTTTATTCGATGGATTGTCAAAGGGTGGTAAGAACACTACAAAAAATAAGTTTTTAGGAATGTAATCTTTCAAGGACTACAGGCTGTAGCAGTCTTGTGTACTGGAAAGTCAAACAATAAGGGAAATAAAAGTATCTAAATAAAAGTCTTACAGCAAGATGGACGACATTCTTTATATACCTGAAACAGTCTGAAAAAATCTGAAATACTGAAAATAAATCCACAAAAAAAAAATATATATGTAATTTAAGAAAAAAAAAAAACTTTGTTAAAACCACTTTTTCATTAATAAAATTTAACCTACCGGTTTCGATAAGAACCTTGTCATCATTGGGGTTTATTTTAATTAATAAACATATTAATACTCTCACCAAAAAAACTTCCACACATTCCGTAAAAATACTAAAAATGTTAAAAATCCTATATATATATATATATATATATATATATATATATATATATATATATATATATATATATATATATATATATATATATATATATATATATCTATATATCTATATATATATATATATATATATATATATATATATATATATATATATATATATATATATATATATATATATATATATATATATATATATATATATATATATATATATATATATAAAGTCAAGCAAAGAAAATATTCCATAACATATTATTTTTCGTAACCTTATCCACTTTTTTCTCTCAATCTATCAATCAAAGCAGCAAAATGGAAGAAAATAATCAGTATTAAAATTTATATGTTTCAAATCAGGCAACGAATCATTTCTTAGACAGTATTTTGTTGTTTTAATTTTACGAAATTGAAAATAAATCTCACATTTTAAAATCTCAAAATAGATAAAGAAGTATATGGAAATCTGGGCATTTACAGGATTGAAGATCTGACATAGGGTGATTTTACTTGATAACTTTATACATGTGTAATATCCACCATTCTACCCATGAATAACAACCTGTTTGGAACTCAAATTTTTGGAACTCATTTAAATATGATATAATTCATACGTCGTTTCATGTGCGAGTTCGCGGCAAATTTCTTTGGTTGATTTTAGTAAGCTTCTTATAAAGCAGAGACCCCTTTATCTTTAAATGTTTTAAAATATATGTAACTCTTATATATTTTATAATTAAAATGTAACTTAGTTTTAAAATCACTATAAATATTTTATTATAACTTAATTATAATGTCTACCGGTTTCGAAGCTAACCGCTTCTTTATCAAGACTGATTAATACTGACTGATTAGTATTAATCAGTCTTGATAAAGAAGCGGTTAGCTTCGAAACTGGTAGACATTATAATAAAGTTATAATAAAATGTTTATGGTGATTTTAAAACAAAGTTACATGTTAATTATAAAATGGAAAATCACAAAGTTAGTGCTTCAAATATAAATTAAAGAATATATTTTCTTTCAAAATTATTTAATATCTCACTAAATTGATACGATGTACTGATATCTTAACTTCATTCAATTAATAATAGAGAAACTCTGCGTCGATACGATTTGATGGTCTCTTGAATGTTTTTCGCAGAGATTTTGTGGCACATTTTATAAACTTTATAAAATTAAACACGTTTGTTTTAACCACTTTTTTATTGTTAGTACACTTTTTAACCTACCGGTTTCGACAAGAACCTTGTCATCATCATGACGATGACAAGGTTCCTGTCGAAACCGGTAGGTTAAAAAGTGTGCTTATAATAAAAAAAGTGGTTAAAACAATGGTGTTTAATTTTACAAAGTAAATTTGATGGGATCCTGATTTAAACCATTTTGTAATAAAACTTAATGGAGAACGATATTAAAGGAGAACGGAATTAAGTATTGATTGCTCTCCACTTTGCGCTTATAATTAAATTATTTATTGTGATCATTAATTACTTTCCAAGAAAATTAATTTCCAAATATAGCCGGTCCAAGCTTCATCAACGTTAAAGTACATCGTCACGTATTAATATTTATATCTGTAACATTAATGTATTAACATTAATCTACTAACAACACTGCCCGTTCTGGGATCACTTATGAACTATGTGGCCAGTCGCTATGTGCCGTAAGATTCGCTTATTTCATTAAGGCCGAGATCTCAGACGTTCAAATTCAGAACGCGAACAGGTGACCTAGAGGGTTGGATGTATTTAATGGAATCGGATTTTTTTTAGAATATAATTTGAAAAATTATTTAAATATTTTTTTACCTCCTTACCTTTCATTAACTCTTTTTTTTTAAACCATATATTTATTTCGAAGAAAACCTTTTTTTCAATACAAAAACGGTGTTTTAAGCAATAAGATCAATTATGTCAAATGTTACCTGAGTTTGAAGAAAATTAAGTTGAGATTTATTGCATATCGGGTTTCAAGGCGGGATAATCAATAGCCAAATATTACTTATCACCTGTCGATGAAAACAACTGTAGTTTTTTAACCTTCCAGCGGGCGCGTTGTCATAAAATTTTGGACATATGCACCTTATCACTTCCTCCACCCTTACCACTAAATTGCAAGCATCGAGCTCCTAGCTAATCGAAGGTCAGTGTCTCTCTAAACTACAAACGTACCTAGTGCGCTAACAAGTTTTTGATTTTCATTTAAATTTGGAAATTTCGTTTGAGCGTAAATAAAAAACATCGCCCCTTTAAGTGTAAGTATATGGAAATGAATTAATTTTCCTACTTATTTTTCCTTTATACCCAAATATATTTTTTGTTTATTTTAGACTGTTTTAGTAGGAGAAAAAGAGAGGAGAAAACAATGGAAGAATTATTAATTGGAAAAATTAATTTACACGATGGTGAAAGTCGTATATATTTTTAAAAGTTCATTTATCATTTTTTATTACATAACAGCTATTCCATAATATTTATATATAAAAAACGAAATTTCCATACAGAAAAGCGCCCGCTCAAGTGAAATTTCTCAACGCGCCTGCTGGAAGGTTAAACTAGTGTGCAATGAAAAAAAAAACTCACTAATCATAAAATTATTTATTTTTTAGACAGGAAATTTCACTCTTAGACCTAAAAATCTTCAACAAAAACTGATCACTTTGCCTTTATGTAATATAATATGATGGTCGTAAGCCTCGTAAATGCCCAGACTTTCATATTTTTCCACATTTGTTGAGATGTTAAAAAAAATTAAATCATCGTTTTTTTGTTGTAACCAGTATCTCTTTATAATTAACTTTTACTTGGTCAAAACTAGTATTTATAAAAATGTGTTTTTTTTTAACACGTGTTTGATATTTATGTTTATTGTTTCGAAATATGTGTAACAAAAAAATCAATTAATATTGGTATTAACCAAGTAGAAGTTAAATGTAAAATGAACTCCATGCACAAAAGCTTATTGGAGAAAACTTCGTTATTCATTTTCAGATTGTAAAGCACTAATGTCTACAAAATGAATTAAATTATTAAATAAGTTTTTTACGATATAAAATAAATTAAATAAAAGAAAAATATATATATACATACATTAAAAAAAGATATGGTTTTTCACACCTTTTTGACCTTTTCGGTTCATTTTCAAGAAGCACTCCCCTGAAAGTAGCTGTTGCTTTAAAGTTCGGTGGTAATCGATACAAATTTTGACCCATTTAAGCGTCGAGCGGCTCGACCCAGGACCGCTTTTCCGGCCCCATACATCACGTCCACCCGCGCTGGGGGTAGAGGATAGGGACTCGCACCGTAGCTAAATAAAAACAGCCCCTAACTACATAGCTAAACGCCTGGACTATTAAGCCATGAGTTTACGAGTGTCCCACGACAATTTACTCCCGCGCGCCAGTTAGGGTGAGACGTACGAACATCAGGGGTGCTCAACATTTACCTCCCCTAAAAGACACAAGGATATCAGAGAACTAATAAAAATCAGAATAAATGCTCAACTTTCTTTTAATGTAAAGTTTTTGCTTATAAATACATGTTGGGGCTTGGTCATTTCATTCTGTTAAAAAATCATGACACAAAAAGTATTTTAAGTTTGGATTTAATTTAATTTTTCTGTGTACAGAAGCACATTTAAAGTTTTATTTTATTGGGTTTTAAAAACGACATCTCTAAGGCTGCCACCGTCCTCTTGAATACGCTAGGATAGTCGAATTTTAACATTTCTGTCCAGTTTCTCTAGCATATCTCTGTCTTTGTCGGCAATAACAGCACAATATCATCTTTCAGCTGATAAAGGGTTTTAAGGCGATTTGTGTAAATCAATGTTTTAAGGTAGCCTCACAGGATATAGTCACAGGGAGCTGAATCTGGCGATTGCGTTGGCCAGTGAAGATCCCCCTTAGAGAGATGAGCCGTTCGGGAAAATGTTCCAGCAAAAAAGATTCGGATTGTAGTCCCTTGGTTAGTATCAAAGACTCTTAAGTCAGAGTTTGTGAGTTCGAGCCCACTTTACAATAATTTGTAGCTATTTTTAATAATAAGCCACTTCGGCTCACAGAAATAGTATGAAATAAAAGTATTTTTGTGAATGATAAAAACAAAACAATATTTCTCATTAAAAAAACATGGAAGTTTGTGCAGTGTGAGCCGTGGTGCCATCCTATCGGAACCACACATCCCCCACATCCATTTCTTTCATACTGGACAAAAAAAGCTCAAAACAAATGTATGGCGATGACATTTTTGACTGTCGACGATTTCAGGCATTCTGATGGTTCTGAAAGATCCATTATGATTCTTTCTTTCTTTGTAGTGATTGTCCTGACGAAGAGACGTGTACGTCTCAAAATCGGTAGACATAAGTAGAAATCTCGGTGAGTGGTTATATACTAATATTACTAAAAATATATAAAAGGACTTAAAATATATTGTCACTGTAACTAAAATATGTAGAATGGAGTACATAGATGATACACATCATTTTCTGTCAATGACAAATAACAATCTTATTGATCGTGTCCTGGGAACTTTCGATGCTAGATGTCTTAATTTCTCGACTAAAAAAATACACTTCTGTTGGCACAAGTGGAAAGCAAAAGCCTACAAGAAAATAAATCATTCCGATAATAATCTGTGGCGAATAATTTATTTGTTCAGGAAAGGTAATTCCCGGTTAGATTGAAATTTCTCTTCAAGTGATTTAGCGCTTCAGAAATTTGCGTCGGATCTTGGTTTACATAAAGTTTGATTTTGTATTGTTTCAGGTAACTTTGGCATTCAATTATTTATATTTAAAGACGGTAGGTACGGCGCGTCGCAATAAATTTGTAATGGAAACATGAATTATAAATACATATAATATACGGGTTGTAATGATCTGTAAATATATATTTGAATTAACTGATGCATAAAGTATATATCTAAAAGGTCAAACCTGTAAAACTGTCAATTTTAAAGCTTTTTGCAATTTTCCAAGGCCCATACGCCTTACTGTATTATAAATACTGTAATATAAACTCAGTTTTAAAAATAGTATTACTAATCACCTGTCGATGAAAACAATTTGAGTTTTCTAAAATTCCGTGGGTAGTGAAATAAAACTCAATGAGTGTTGTTTATATATATATATATATATATATATATATATATATATATATATATATATATATATATATATATATATATATATATATATATATATATATATATATATATATATATATATATATATATATATATATATATATATATATATATATATATATATATATATATATATATATATATATATATATATATATATATATATATATATATATATATATATATATATATATATATATATATATATATATATATATATATATATATATATATATATATATATATATATATATATATATATATATATATATATATATATATATATATATATATATATATATATATATATATATATATATATATATATATATATATATATATATATATATATATATATATATATATATATATATATATATATATATATATATATATATATATATACGCCGCACCCCGAGAGAATAAAACGCCACACCGCTCACCACAAAAACATTATTTGCCTTTTCTAAATTCATGCATCTCCTAAATTTATTCACTGATTGCTTTAAAATTTTTGCACGGCGTTGCATTTAAATACGCGATGTTTTTAAAAAAAACTTATCCCAGGTTAAAATACCTGTAACAGGTGTTACCAGGGATAGATATAATTATACTTTTTAATAAATACATTTGGCATGACCGCAATGGCAGTGCCATCTGTTGAAAGTAATACTAAACATCACTCATGGTTGACAGCGTGCTCTTGATAAGTGTTATCATTGACATTTTAAAAGATGTCAATTGCATTGATGTTACTTAAATTTAAAAAAAAAAACATAACATCACAAGCATTATGAAAGTGTATGTAGATATTAGAAATGTGTGCTTTCTATTTTCATTCATTTCCACAAATCAGACTGCGTCACAGCAACGCGTGGTCGGGTACAGCTGGTATAGAAAATTTAAAGAAAATTTCTAAGAGGGTGAAAGAGAACGAATATAAAAGAAGACAAAAGAGAAATTAAAGAATAAAAAGAGTTTTTAAATGAGATTCGTCGATGATGTCTGCCGTATTTAAGTGGTTTTATTTGCCAAGGAGGAAGCCATTAAGAAATTCGGGGAGTTATATATTTTGGAACAAAAAACGGGCAGAATTTGAGTAGGTACTCAGGTAGGTACCTGACCCTTTTTACATCATTCCGGAAATAAGGCTCTTTATCATTCTCAATTGACAATAATTGACGGAGGACTTGGAGCCAAAGGTCGCAGTATAGGGTGGATAAAAAATACCACATAAAAAGTTTTCATAAATCAACAAAGTAATCTTTATATAAAATATGAAAACAAAACTTATTTTATCATTAAGGGGATTTATTTGATGATTACATATGAACATACCAATTTTTTTGCAAAAAAACATTGGATCGTTATAACCAGAATTTCTTTTCTCAAAATCGAAGAACTACTACTAATGACCCTTATACGCAAGCAATGATGCATAGGGCTGTGCATTAAATTGATGCAGTGTAAATTTTAGCGCGTTTGTTTTATGAAAGCATGAGTGTAAAAACTAGTATTTATTTTAACCCCCCCTGGGAATCGAACCGGGGACTTACAGCATGTAGCATGATTTGTGCCCCTCAATAGTGTAATGGTTAGCACATTTGGTTAAACATATAATGTAACAGCGCTTCATTGTTATTTATTTAATCTGAGGGTTGGAATTTTAAATTTCACTTGCTCAATTATGAAGTTTTACCATTTAATACTTTGAGCCAATACTATCCCTACATTTTGCAGATTACACCTTTTTTAATACGAACTCCATTTCCTCATAGGAGTAATCCTCTGTGGAAACCATAAAACTTTCCTAAGAATCAATGTTTTACGGATTTAATATAACTTCTAAATTCTTAAATCTTCTTTGACTTTCATGGAAGTGACACTAAATAACTGAGGTATACAGGCGAACCTCATCTTTCGCACATTCGACATTCGCACAATTCGCCTTTTCGCACATTAAGTTTTTTTGCTGTTGTAAGAATTCCCTTTCACACTTTGAAATGCATATGAACCATGTCCGTACTGTGTAAAATGTTAATGACATGACCGTATTATGGAAGAATGTGATCACAATGGAGAACGCATATCGCTGACTTCTTTCAAGAACGTCATAAATCGAAAATCGTCAATTTTCAGTTGTATATGTTTTCGGAATGCTAAGAAAATGTACTATATCCCAGCAAAAGAGGCATATTTTTAACTTTGTTTACCCGCTACAGGGCAGAAGGTGTTGTTTTTGTATTTTGAAAAAAAAGTATTAAGTAATTATTTTTTTTTAAAATACTAAATATTTTTAAAACGGAGAAAAAACCTTTAGGTTTTACCTAAAAAGATCCGATGCACACTAAAAAGTTCAATAATTGGCTTGATATTTATTTTTAATACATTGTATTATATTTTCAAACATTAAAAACGTTCTCCTGAAAAATCAAGTTTTCTTTATTTATGACGTTCTTGAAAGGAGTGAGAGATATCTCAAGTGCGTAGGGCGATTCATAATAGTATTTCATGTTACTTACAGAACTATATGAAAAATAGAAATAATAGTAAAATACAACTAACTCATGACAAGTTAATTAAGAAAATATATTTTTATTTGATATGTACTTAGTTAATAATTTTTCATAGAGTTAAATTTTAAAGTACAATTTTTTGTGTTTTTTTATAATATTTTTTTACATCCCTCTACTCTCGCACACATTTTCAGGAACCAATCATGTGCGAATGTTGAGGTCCACCTGTATTCTAAAAGTGGACGGACAAAATAGATTTTTGAAAGAATAGATTTTGGTGAGATCTGATGCATTATGTTTTTTAAAAAAACAACACAAAATGAAAGACCTTGTTATTTTTAAAAAGAAGTTAGATCTTACCTGTTGTTCTAATATGTCTTCCACATCAACATTATTGCTTTGTCTCCTGGAGAGCGGCTTGTGTTCCTGGATCGCTCTTCCAGGTCGTTCCACAATCTTCTCCAAATGACTCTGGAACAGAAAATCATTATTATAGTAGTGTATTTAAATTTTTGTAAAAACTTTTGTCATTTTTAACTGTTGTCCCTTATTTAGTGTGGATATGTCAGTTTTTGAAAAAGAAAGATTGACTTGGGAACAAAATGACCGAAAGAAGGTATGCATTTGATGAGGCAATGGAACATGAAGATCTTGCAGTGTCTTGTTTAGAAAATATGACATGTCGCCTAAGGTCTGGGCACTGCTCACTGCCAGTGCATCTCTATGAGATAAAGTGCGTTACGTCACCATATTGCGAATGTGCACAAGATATAGGGGATGCAAACCATTCATTCTTTCAGTGTCCGCTGAGAAGGGGAACTTTCTAAATAGCTTAACACGGGCAGGAATCCAACTCCCCACCCAAGTAACCACCCTTTTTTCTGAACGTAATTCTAGAATTGCGGGCATAATTTCTAAAATGATAAAGCTAAACGCATTTACACTATAAATTTAGTATTAATTGTAATTTTGTATTTTTTTTTGTTTGTAAATAAAAATAATACTTGATACTGGCAGAAACATCCTTTTACTGGGTGACTGCCAAATAAATAATTTTAAAAAAAAAACCAATAAGACAAATAAAACAAGTACCATATGTGACAAATATTGATTGATATAAGATATTGAATCTATTACATCTGTTATATATTGTATTGTATAGTTTTTAGGGATTAACCTTTTTTATTTATTATGTAATGTACAACATTTTGAGTGTGTCCAAATACTTGTTCAGAAAATCTGGATTATCTCCAATTACAAGAGTTATTTTCACATAGAGATTTTTAGATAGATCTCACCAATAGATGTCTCTAGTGAAGTTCTAGTGATTCAAGAACAAGGTTTCTGAATTGGTTCATATACAATATATAGAACTTCCAAGAATTTGAGTAGTGTGGATGTCAATAATGGGTAGAATTGGTGAATATTACACGTGTGTAAAGTGATCACTTAAACCAGCCTATGACGGTCGTCAGCCCTGTAAATGCCCAGACTTCCATATTCTTCTCTTCATCTTTGATGAGATGTCAAAAAATAATATGTAATGTACACTTTCATTTTAATTTTTAAGAAATATATCACCTGAATTTAATATAAATCCTTGTACTCGTTCAAAATATTACGGATGCTGCAGAAAGATAACATGATTCTAAGGCATGAACTAGGTGACGTTGTCCATGATGGAAGGAACCTCAACCAAGGAGAGGACGAGGAGAACTAACCCTAACAGTCTTCAAATACGATAAGTTAGGATGGAGCCAGGAAGAAGAAAAAGAAGAAGAAGAGATACGCAAACACAGTTAATCGGTCCACAGCATGTTGGCAACCCTCACATTACTAGCCTGAGGCTAGATTCGGTGAAATTACAAGCAAATTTAATTATCAGCCCTGTTATATGGGTCAGAATGCTTTCTTACAAGGAACAAGGAATTTGCACGTTAAACATTTTAGGGTAACTTTAAAGGTAAACTTGCCAACAACCTTCATTACACTATCCCTTTGTAAATACGATTCAAAGCTCGTGATAATAATACCTGTATTTTGTTACGTGAATTCAATACGAATATAAAGATCAAAAGATGACATCTTTAACTGACGTATATCGTATATTATTTAATAAATTTAGGTTTATTTTTTTTACTCCACTAACGTATTTGTTTGATAATGCCCTAACAAGGCGAAACAATTATCACAATATAATTTTTTATGTGTTTTTGTTAATAAAATACAACTTAATAGAATTAAAAAAAATCTGTGTTTGATTTAAAATTAATACATAAACATAAAATAAAAACGTATTAACCTGCCAATTCTAGTATATTCGTCACATAAAAATCTCAAACCTCCTAAAGTAATGCATCGATTGATTTCAAATTGACACAAGGTTGCATTTGAACACGGGTGAGAGTTAACAAAAGCGATTTTAAATAAAAATGGCAGCGCCATCTGTTGAATGTTACTTCAACAAATGCCATACTTACTACTGTTTTTGACTGATAGTGTACTTCTTAACAGTTCCTGTCACTTTTCATTACCAATTTTTTTTTTTGCATTGTCACTTTGAAGATTTTATTTTTACGTTTTCGTCGCATAATATTTATGTTTTTTCTTTCTTTTCCATTTAACCAGACTGAGCAACTTGACGTGGTATAACTAGTACATAAATTAATGTGGATAATGGAAAACAAATACAATAATCCATAATAATCAATGATCCATTCTATTAATTATTTTTTATACTTTTCTTATGTCTTTTCTTTCTCTCGTAATACGACAGTTCGTTTTGAGATTTACTACCGAAGTATCGGAAAGTCCTTTGTCCAAATGTAGCTAAGCGGAAGAAATTTGTAAAAGATCCTTTATTTTGCTTCTTGCTCATGTAAAAAGTATTAAATATAAAGGAAAGAGGATATTAAAGTCATCGAAGTAATATATTATATTGTAATAATCCGGTCTTTTGTAAAAAGACCTATAAATAATAATATTATTGGAAGTATCCATTATTAAAAATATTGTTTTCATTGTCCGTAAAAAAAATAAATCATAATAAAGTTTTTTTATTACTCATCTCTTACGAATCTCTTATAGAGTCATTCTATCTATAATTAAGGGTAGTTTTCACAAATCGCTCACTTCTTTCAAGAACGTCATATATCAAAAATCGACGATTTTCAGTTGTGCATGTTTTCGGAATGCCCAGAAAATGTGCTATATCCCAGCAAAAGTGGATTAATTTTTAACATAATATTTACCCGCTACAGGGCAGAAAGTGTTGTTTTTGCATTTTGAAGAAAAGGTATTGTTTTATTATTTTTTAAATATACTAAATATTTTTCAAATGGAGAAAAAACCTTCAGGTTTTACCTAAAAAGATGTGTTGCTCAGTAAAAAGTTCAATAAGTGGCTTGATATTTATTTTTAATACATTGTATTATATTTTTAAACTTTAAAAACGTTCTCCTGAAAAATCAAGTATTTTGATTTATGACGTTCTTGAAAGGAGTGAGCGAAATGTGAGTAAAATATGCGTCTGCACAAAGACAAAGATATCCAATTCACTCACTTAAAACCAGGGCTATTTTTAAACAAAAAAGATCCCGGAACTCTCTAAAAAATATAATCAAATATCAAATTTAAATATATATTACAATACCATATTTTATCATTTTGACGAATTAAATAAATAAAGATTGCAATTACGTAAGCACTAACATTGTTTCGTCTAATTGATTTTGAAAATTTAAAAAAAAATATCCGTGAAAAAAGGTGCCGGACAAGGAAAAGATTTCATATACACCGTGTATTTACTTTTGATTTTGAGTTTTTCAATATTCTTGGATAGTTTATGAGTTATCACGAAATAATTTTGTTTGTTATGTGCAAGAAATAAATATTATCAATCATTTACAAACAAATAAAGTGAAGAAACACTTTGAAAAAGAACATTTCAACGCCTAAATAATAGTATATCAAAAGTGACGAGCTCTTTTCATTTTGTTTTATTTTTACTTAATATTTGATCTAAAAAGGTCTCTACAAATCCAACATTCGCATATTGTTCATTATATTCCGACGTCACGCTGTGTCATATTATATTCACGTATCCTCATCTTTATACATTCACGTGAAAATAAAAGGCAGACGTCCATTCTTATCAAGAACAAAATGGCGCTGTCTTGTCAACATTGCTTTCCCGCGTAAATCTGCTAATAAACAAGGCGCGCAGTCACCTGTGTTGCCATATATAACAAAAGCAAAGGGAAAAAAATAATACACAAAGCGAAAGTAGGTACCCGTATTCCACTCGTAAAAGGGTGTGAGTTTTGGGACTTTCGCGAAATTGTGAAAGCCACATGTGTTGAAAGAAGTTATTGTGTTCTTTGAAAAGCAAAATTTGTGTTCATTTATTATATATGAAATATAAACACGGCGCCGGGATTTATTTTATTCGCCACCGAGAAGTTTTATCGCGTCTTTGAAATGTTCTCGAATTTTCTTTAATTGTTTGGAGTCCTTGAAGAAACAAAGGGAAAACTATTTATACCACTTCGCATAATGAAATGATGTTTTCTAGCATCTTCCCACTGTTCTAAATAATTAAAAGTATGCAAATTCTCCATTACCTTGAATTTGACGTTCGTACTCCTTCTTCTTCTATCAAAAAAAACTTTATCCCATAAAAAAATATTTGGTTTAATAGTATAATCTGCAAAATGGCGTAGTTTTGTATTATTTCTGAATTTGATTTTCGTTTTCATTATTTCCTTTTTAAATAATTAATTAACCCATTTCATTTTCATATATTATTTAAAGGCCTCCGTTTACGAGTGATTTTGTCTCTAACAAATAAAATACATTGTAAAAATAAAATTTTAAAAATAGGAAGAGGAGAAAAAAACCATAACAATAATTAACTGACATTAACCACTAAACATTCGAATTTTGGCGAGAAAATTCACCGGTGCCAGAAATCGTCACCAAAAAGTCGAAACAAGACTGCTTGATTTTTAATATTATATGATTGATATTACATTAAAAATTTCCAATGACGTAATATTGTGAGAATGTATTTGGTCCAAATTCGCAGAACTAACTGTTAATTGAATAAACCAAGTACACTATGACATTTTTAATGAATAAATGTAACTTTTTGGCTAGAATTCTTTAGGGATTTTGGTACCTATTTTGAACAAAAATTTGAAATATTTTTTTTGGGAATTGAGTTGATGCATCATTCCAAAAGGCAATATCCAATGTCCAAATCCGTTTAAAGGAAGCCTACAGAACTTTTCTAAAGCTTAAGTACCCTATACTCGGGGATTATCTTTTATATAAGGCTAAGTAGGTTCCTTCAGGACTGTTCCATGGAAAATAATATAAAGAAGAAAATACCTACGTGTGATTGATCCGTTAGCCGAGCGTGATATTGAAGATTTTTTCTATGGCGTGTTTGAAATTTTAAAATTGGTTCTATACCAATTTATACACGAATATCCGGCAAATTCCTAATTTAATTTCGGGTCGAATTGGGTGAAGCGCACCGCCCTGAATTTTTTATTTTACCCGGAATATTAAATGGAAAAATACTTTTAAAGTATTCGTTCAATGAGTTGCGTCATTTAGAGCCTTCGTACACGAAAATATTTCATGAATGGTTTGTGTTATAGCATCCAGCTCAATATCAAAATTGACCTGTCGTGCATGAAGATATATATATATATATATATATATATATATATATATATATATATATATATATATATATATATATATATATATATATATATATATATTATATATATATATATATATATATATATATATATATATATATTATATATATATATATATATATATATATATATATATATATATATATATATATATATATATATATATATATATATATATATATATATATATTGTACTAATAAAATATGTAAGCAACACTAAATCAAATTGAAACAAAGATAATAAACACATAAATTACATAAACAAACACAATAAAATTAATATAATAATCAATCAATAAAAATACGTGAAAATAATATTGTTTCTACTTTATTCCGCGCAGGTTAAGATTTTAAAAATATTGAGATAATATATCCATTTACTTAAGAATAAAACGCCACGCTAATCTGTCTTTGCACTCAATCCTCGTCTCTTCCACATTCATGCATCTCCCCATACATACGCACCGATTATTCCAACTCCTGACCTGACCACTTTCAAGTATTTGAAATACTTGATCACGCCAAGTGTTCTTTGGTCTTTCTCTGCTTTTATTACCAACCACATTCGCATCATAAATATTTTTTTATCCCTTTCAAAATAATTTCTAACATGTGGCTTGTATATATTGTATTGTATCGTTTTTAGGGATCAACCTTTAGTTTATTATTTACCATACATATTCACAATCATTTTCAACCTTTTTTGTTCATGAAATCGATGTATTATGAAGATAGAAATTCCGTTAAAATAATTAAATTTAAAAAAAAACACCCATTCGAAATATTTTTCAATTATGAAAAGATTTCACACAAATATCCACAGATGTCATCGCTATATAAGTTACATCATACTAACTGACAGACGGACTTCGACGTTCATTTACGTCCATACTCCCGAACAGGTTAAGATATATAAACTGAATATGCTACAAATATGCTATTAGTCCTTGTAGATTAGTCCTTGTCCGCCTCCGTGGTGTAGTGGTCAGCGTGTTTAGCTACCGTGCTGGAGGTCCCGGGTTCGATTCCCAGGGGGGTGAAAATAAATATTAGTGATTTTACACTGTAATATTTATTTAATGGTTTGGACCCTGGACTGGTTTGGTTCACCTTGAAGTGATCACCTTGCCTTCATATAAGTAATGATCAAAATAACACTGCGTCAATTCGATGCAGTGCCCTACGCAGCATTGGGTGCGGATAGGGTCATAAATAAGTAAGTAAAAGTAAGTAAGCCAGGATATTTTTTTTAGGCAATTAATATAAATAAAGGTGATTTGTCGAAAGGTATAAAATATACGCATAAGTTAAGCAGATTTGATCGTGCATTGAGTCCCTAACATCTATTATTGAAAAGTAGAATCGAATATTTCTACAAGTGAAGAATCTCAGCTTTCGACTGCTAGAATATCCTAACTAAATTATGGATAAGATCTGTGGAGGATTATCAAAGGACGCGATGCGCGCGTGTCTCGGGCGTCATAATTCAAAGAAACCTCAAAAATTTCCACTCGAAATAGACTAAAAATATTTTATAAGAAACAAAAATAAACTAATAATACATAAGTAAGCAGTTGTATCATGAAACTGGATCTTTAAAAAAACACTGCCAGAAATATTTCGATCGAGTATTTTTTGTATAGAATAACAGTTTATTTAAAACAGCGTACGGCTAGCTAACATATTGCTCACTCCTATCAACAACGTCATATTTAAAAAAAATCGTCAATTTTCAGTTGTCCATGTTTTCGGAATGCTCAGAAAATGTACTATATCCCAGCAAAAGAGGCATATTTTTTACTTAATGTTTACTACCCGCTACAGGGCAGAAAGTGTTGTTTTTGTATTTTGAAGAAAAGGTATCGTTTCATTATTATTTTAAATATACTAAATATTTTTCACATTGAGAAAAAACCTCATGTTCTACCTAAAAAGATCTGTTGCACACTAAAAAGTTCAATAAGTGGCTTGATATTTATTTTTAATGCATTGTATTATATTTCCAAACTTTAAAAACATTTTCTACGTAAAAACGATGTGCTATATCCCATTAATTTTTACCCGCTACAGGCAGAAAGTGCTGTTTTTGCATTTTAAAGAAAAGGTATTATTTATTTTTTTTAAATACACTTAATATTTTTCAAATGGAGAAAAAACCTTCAGATTTTACTTTAAAAGATCTGTTGCATAGTAAAAAGTTCAAAAATTGGCTTGATATTTATTTTTAATACATTGTATTATATTTTTAAAATTTAAAAACGATATCCTGAAAATCAAGTTTTTTGATATTTGACGTTGTTGAAAAGAGTGAGCGATATCAGTTATAGTTTCCTGAGATATAAAAAATGAATTAAATGTTTTACTGAAATACCACAAAATATTTGTACAAATTCCGAAAAAAATTATAAAAATGATTATTCTCAAAATAGTTAATGGATTGTATGAAAACATCACTAATATTTTAGATTATAATTACACACATGAGAAACGCCAGAAGATACCATTTTCATTTTTATTATTAAGCTTTTAATTTGACCAGATGATTTATTTACAACATTTTGAGTGTGTCCAAATACAAGTATTTGGACACACTTAAAATGTTGTAAAAAAAAGTTTTTTTTCCGACACCCCGCATCACCATTTTCCCTCCGTTTTTTTCAGTCCCTTTAATAACGTAAAGTAGAGGTTTCACCGTAAATAAAATTTATTTAAAGTTTGAGACATATGGATATATGGTATAGACTTGGTATGTCAATACAACTTCCCTCGGATCATTTGTAACATAGTCGCAAAATACTATACTAAGTTTCAGGTTAGATAGATATGTATTATACCTCTTGCGTGTATAAAGCCGTGACGTAAGGACCAACTCCGCAAACTAACTTCGAACTCCTCACTCAGAAGTTTATCCTTCATACGGGATGATGTCAACTCGAGATTCGCAGAGGAAATAAAGCGACTTTCATGAAATGTTACATTTAAAGTATGTATGTACATAAGCATTTCGTTTAGAATTTTGATTTTTTAGTAAATTTACAAACTAAGCATCTTAACAAAGATGAGTAGATAAGTCTGTGCGTTTTTTTTTAGGTCAAGGGATCTTGCATCCCTTATGTCACTGCGACCATATTAGGTATATTGTGAACTCCCTTTGTATTACAGCTCACTGCCAAGACCTACATGAGTCATGTAACTCACGACCTGTCTTGGTGGTAGGAGCTTCACCTTCTCGGAGTCCAGTAGAGGTCCTCCAAGGATGTGACTTCGTTTGTGAGCGAGTGCGTCACAGTTGTAAAGAATGTGGATTGGCGTTTCGTCATCCTCCATACAAAATCTGTATACTGGGGAGTCATGAAGTGAGATAAGTCTGGGCGTTAACGGGACTTACGACCGTCATAGGCTGATTCAAGTGATCACTTTACACACGTGTAACATTCATCAATTCTATTTTCTACTTCATCTTTGTTGAGATGTTAAAATATAATATAAGGCAGATTTGTGAACAAGTGTTTGGACACACTCAAAATGTTGATCGTAAGTATTTCGTTTATAATTTTGATTTTTTGGTTAAATTTACTAACTAAGCATCCATCACGTCGCTTCTTCGCAGTGGATGGCAGAGAAAATAGAATACCACACTAATCTGTCTTTGCAAACGATTTTCGCCTCTTCCATATTCATACATCTCCTCATACACAAGTGGAGAAACCCAGATTTGTGAATGAGGATTTGTACAT
The DNA here is from genome assembly GCF_059751285.1 of Brachycentrus maculatus. Lineage (NCBI taxonomy): Eukaryota > Metazoa > Arthropoda > Insecta > Trichoptera > Brachycentridae > Brachycentrus > Brachycentrus maculatus. The sequence goes on from NW_028280856.1 coordinate 2,738,055, forward strand.
ACTCGAAAATGTGAATAAAAAAATCTGGTCTGTGTAATTATAATATAAGCTGCATAAAAATTAAAAAGCACGTTTTATAATTCTAATATAGTGTCTCCTAGTATGTTAAGTCATTCGATTAGAATCTTGCATACATTTAAATAAACTGTCTCTGGCTAAATAAAAGCAATCTCAAAAATAACAATAGCTGACAGCCGTGAACTCAAACGAAAAGCGTCATGAAATTGATGATATATACGGGAGTTCGACAAATTTGAGTAGTGTGGTTGTCAATCGTGGGTAGAATGGTGAATGTTGTACTTTGTAAAGTAATCACTTATTAGCCTATGACAGGTCATGAGCTCTGTGAATATATAAACTTCCGTATTCTTCCTCGTTTATGTTTAAATGCCAAAAAATAACTCCTCAGTATACCCGTTTGGTGGAAACAATCCATACATACAGTTTCGAAAAAATAAAAATAAAAAACCAAGAAAAAAAACCTTTACAACAATTTTAATATCAACCTGCAACGAAGGATTTTATCAATTACAATCACCGTAATAATAAATGTAGCTCTTTTCATCTTAGAGATCTGTATAATGGAAATTTTTTAACACTGATGAGAATTTCAGAAAATACCGGAAAGTTTTACGGGAGATTAAACTATATAAAAACTTAATTTTGGGTTGAATGGTTATTTTTATAAACTTCTCATTTTTAATAGAGACTTACACGTTATTTTTAAATTAGAAAACTACTTAATATTTTGACAGAGCATAAAGTTTTAAGACGATTTAATACATTATTTTATCTTGTTTTTAATGTATAATACTATTTTTAAATTTCAGGTAAAACCATTAATTAATTTAAAAAAATACGTTGAAAAATTCTTCAAAGCTCTATCCTGTAAAGTAACAGATTTGCAGATAGAGTACTTTTCGTAGGGGCCGTCGATTAAGAAAATTCAAGCAGTCTTTATACACTTATAATTCATTTTTAAAGCACCAATATTGCGATTTTCCATTTTAAAATGAAAACCTTTATTAATTAGACTGGCGTCGTGGCGTAGTTGAGTAGACACTCGACTGCGAAATAGCGCCGCGGATTCGATTCCCGCTTATTGCAAAATAAAATCCCCGAAATAAATATTTTAAATTGGTCTGTGTGTGCTTGGTTTTTTTTTCACATTTGCTTTCCCTATCCTTACTGTGGTACCTGCAAACAAGCCTCTTAGAGGGTTATTCTTTTAAAAAATAAATTGTTGGCGTAGATGTTTGCATCGAAACCGGTCGACATTATGGCTTAATTTTATAAAGATATTTTATGATTAAAAACTGAGATACGTTCTATCTAAAAGATACATGCTAGGTATAAGCCTAAGAGATAAAATAAGAAATGAAGAAATTAGCAGCAAAACCAGAGTAGCGAATATCATGGATCGCGTAGCAAGACTAAAGTGGCAATAGGAAGGACATGTTGTAAGACAAGATCCCACAATATGGACCCTAAAAATGTTGAGATGGAGATCTTGGCTGGATAAAAGAGGCGTCGGAAGACCTCAAAAAGATAGTTTTATAACATGTGCCGCTGTGGGGGGTAAAAACTGGCTGCAAGTAGCAACCTAATGAAAAAAATGGAAGGATACTTAAGAGGCCTATATCCAGCAGTAGAAGACAGAGGGTTAGAGGAGAGAGGAGAGAAAGTCCAAAAGAAGTTTCTGAAGTATCTCTACATGAGAAGTACGGCTATTATCCTTGACTCTACCCGACCGAGTTTCTCCAGGGTATGCTTGGCTACAATGGTTTAGAGACTAGAAGGAATGTGTATTTAATTACGCATTTTTATCGATTGCGCGGTATGATCGATAATCCTGAAATTATCCGGAACATTGGTCTGTATGTTCCCGATAGTTACCTGAGACAGCGTCGGCATAGATTGTTTCACATTCCTATACACAGGGCCAACCTACCGATGGTTATGCCTGTAGGAAGAGCTACCCCCATGTTGAACAATGTGTCTGAAGGAGTTTTCCGAAGCGGGATTCTTCTACACCTTTAGCAATAGTTCTTGCATATTTTCGATTTTTGTATGTATTTTAATACATACGCTTAAAAAAAATAGTCTGTAATGTGTATGTTAATTGAAAATAAATAATTGAAATTGAAATTGAAAAATTTAAATAATAAAAGAAAGAAATTACTTTTTTTGTAGGTTAGTTGAATTGTACTTACAGCTTCACAGCAGTCCAGGTCCAGAAGGAATACTGAACACCTCTCGCACTTCAGTAGATCTCTCGCTTCCGTCATGATCTTCGTCACCAAGCACTCTAGATTGTTCTGAAACAATTGCACAGTAAACTATTTTCGCTGCCAAATAAGTTTTCCTGAGAACTGCTCAACTGAATTAACCGTTCGAAAGCCATCCACCAGAAGCCAGATAGTTTTCTTATACTATTTATATGAGCCTAAGCGGCTCATTATCAGAAATAGGCATCAAATTGTGGTAGAGTGGGTTCGAACCGAAAAACCCTGATTCAAGAGTCCGCGACACTAACCACGGGACCACAACCCGATATTAATATTATAATTTATAATGTCTACCGGTTTCAAAGCTATATGCTTCTAGTCTTGAAAAAGAAGCGGTTAGCTTTAAAACTGGTAGATATTATAATTATGTTAAAATAAAATATTAATAGCAATTTTAAAACAAAATTTTATTTTAATAATTAAACGAATTATTTTCTTTCTTGATAATCTTAATAAAATCTTTTCGATTTTAAGAGTAACGTAAGTCAAATACTTAAGGATAACGTAAGTCAAATAATTAAGCATAATTAATCCAGTTTTCGATAATATTTTCATATCCTCAATTCATTTTTTAAGTAAGAGTATACTCAAAAATAGGTAAAAATACCTGTTTACAACATTTTGAGTGTATCCAAATACTTATTCACAAATCTGGATTATCTTCAATTAAAGGAGTTATTTTTCACATTATTTTTTGACGTCTCATCAAAGATGAAGAAGAATATGGAAGTCTGGGCTTTTACGGGGCTGACGAACGTCATAGGCTGGTTTAAGTGATCACTTTACACACATAATGGGTAGAATTGGTGAATGTTACACGTGTGTAAATGATCACTTTAACAGGCCTATGACGGTCGTACAAAGCCCGACGAAAGTCCTGTAAATGCTCAGACTTCCATATTCTTCTTCATATTTGATGAGATGTCAAAAAAATTGTGAAAATTACCTGTTCTTCAAAGATGCTTCTGGCCAAGTTGAGGAGGATTTGATTCCTTCGGTACTCCTGGACGGACATCTCGAAGAGTTGGGCGTTTTGTATTCCGATTCCGCAGAAGGTCAGGTATCGTCGGAACACTTCCACGTCATGATCGGTGAACTCCATGGATCCTGGGGACAAGAGGATAAGGTAAAATGTTAATAACTTACACCAATTTCGTTCAATTCTAAATAATCACTTTAACTTTACAGGATGACAATTTCAACGTGAAAATCGATTATAATTAAAAATTATATAAATAAAGTAAGGTAGCCATCATAAAATATTAAGTTAATTTATTCGGCAGTTACTTTGTGGTGAAATCTATCCATTTTTAATTTTAGTTTTACTCAAATTTAAAAGAAAACACTTATTTTTTACAACTTGAGTTATATTAACAGTTTATATTTAGACCTAAAAATAGAAGTACAGCTTCCGAAACTAGTCGTTAAAAACATAAAATATAAAAACATAACTCAAGTGATAAAAAAACAAGTGTTTTCTTTTAAATACCATTTGTCTTACCACAAATTGAATGCCAAGAGAGTAAATAAAATAAGTTTTACTAGATAAAAACCACTTTTTCTTAAAATGTGACACGTATTTCGATGCATTCCGGATCATTTTCAAATACGAAGCTAATTCTAACTTCTGAGTTTAAAATTCAGAATTGGCTTCACATACGGTGTTTGAAAATGATGCGGAATGCATCCAAACACATGTCACAATAAATTTTAAGAAATAATGGTATTTAGTAAGTAAAACTTAAGTTAAAAATAAAATATTTAAGTTTATAAATAGACAAACACTTAAAATGGGATTTGCAATCTGAAAATATGACAAAAAAGTGAAAAAAACTGATGTTTAAAACATATTATTTATTGATTCGGCATTAACTTTGTGGAATGACATGATTATTTTATTAAAATTAAACACTTGAATGATCCACTTTATCGAGTTATATTTTTATTTCGTTTCGAAAACGACAATTGTTTTCATCTTCTGGTACAAATAAAAAAAACTTTTAATTTGTACCAGAAGATGAAAACAATTGTCGTTTTCGAAACTAGTCGTAAATAAAAATAAAACTCGATAAAGTGGATTATTCAAGTATTAAAATTTTAATAAAATGATCTTTAAAACCATGCGAAATAACCTACAAGTGAGTGAAAATTTACTAGACTTTATATCGATCTATTCTACAGTATAGGAATATTTGGGTGGTACGAGTAAATGCATTATTAAATATTGTTACCTTAAATATATATTGAAAATCATATTTACAGTTCCGAGATGGAATATCCCACAGAGGATATATCCAACAAATTACAACTTATAACGGCCAAACAACTATGAGTTAAAACAATCCTTACATTTACGCATTTAAGAATAATTTCAGGTTGTTGTGTAATAAAGATAATGATCTTGAGTACATCGAAATACGTATATGTAGTTTATATACCAGTGGTGTTCACAAAGTACACTCACGTAAATTTTTCATATTATTCGTTGATTTGGCATGAAACTTTTGGAATAACGTGATGATTAAAATATCAAAATAATACACTCTGTAATACCACTTTTGAGTTAATTTATAAAAACACAAGAGTTTCGAAAAAAAACTACAGGTATTAATACAGATGAAAAAACAAACTGTTTTATTTTTGTCATTTTTTGTTTGGGTAGCTGTAGTATTTTAGTTAGTCGTTCACCTGTTGATGGTTACATCTCTAGTTCTTGAAATTAATTGTGTTGGAAATTTACAAACTCATAAGATGACTATGTTTTGTTTTTATACTGAAAGATGTGAACATTCACCATTCTACCCATGACTGACAACCACACATATTTTATATTTTAGTTATTACACAGGCCTGAATGATGGAAGTTTAACTTCCGAAACATGTAGTCTTTAATAAAACTCAAGTGGTATAAAAAAAAAGAGCTTTTTTTAATCATTGTAACATGTTTTAACACAAAGTTTATGCCGAAACAATAAATAAAAAAACACACATCTCATTATAGAAATTAGTATTTATGCTTCTATTGACACCTTTTTTCACATGCTACTTCTTTGTCACCGTCTATGGTGGAGTTTAGTAAGTTTTTCGTGCCTATGGCAAGTCGTAATCCCTGTAAATATCCAGACTTCCATATTTTCCTCCATTTATGTTGAGATATCTATATAATTTGAGGGTTTATTTGTGTCAGTAAGAAAGCGCTTCTTTAATTAATGGCGTACTCGCGAAATGAAATTATTGGAATTTACAACGTAAAAACGGGGAAAGGCTAATCGCCCTTAATTTACCTGGTAACCAAATTTATCTCATCCCTATCCAGGGAGCACCCGATTTTCTCAATTATTCTGAAAGGAGACAAGTATTTTTTAAAGCCTTTACCATAGACAAAATATAGGAATTAATTTTACGCTCTGTTGACTTGCGGGTAGGCCATGAATATTACTCGTGAATTGGAGGGAGAAACGAAGTAAATTGTTATTTCCCGTAGTATTCATTTGTCAACATTTCATTTCCATCCAGACATAATATCGCTAAGTGCTAAATCAAGAATACAAATCGCAAAGTGCCAAAAAACTGCGAAATTTGAGGACGTGTGAGGCGCTGAGGGCCATTAGACGACATTTGACATCAATTTAATCTGAGTATGTTGATGGTGTTAGATGAGAAGAAATTTTGAATTCAAGCCACACTTACTCAGGTACCAATATTAAAGATAAAAAATGAAACTAAAATGAAATAAAATAAATGTATTTTAAATATTATTTTTCTTGTTTGTGATAGATTTTAGAATAATCTTAGTTATCTATAAATGTACAGTGCTTTTTAATAAAGGAAATGCTATTTTTTAGGGCTTTCTGAATATGAATATAAAAGATTCCCGTTTTTTTAGTTTTAACCCTTTATTATTATCCTTCTTCTAGGCTCCATTCCAACTTATCGTCCTACGAATTTGAGTAGTGTGGTTGTCAATAATGGGTAGAATTGGTGAATGTTACACGTGTGTAAAGTGATCACTTAAACCATGCTATAACGGTCGTCAGCCCCATAAATGCCCAGACTTCCATATTCTTCTTCATCTTTGATGAGATGTCAAAAAATAATATGAGATGTTTCGCGAATTCATAAAAGTTATTGTTTTTAAGTGATATGTTCTTCAATTCAAACGCGTGTGATTAACATTTTGTTTAGTTGTAGGTGTGTGAATAGTAAGTGTTATGGTGTAGTATTGTTTGTATGCTTTTGTAAAGATTGTCCTGACGAAGAGACGGGTACGTCTCGAAACCATTTCGGTGAGTAATTATACACTTACATTGCTAACATTTTTTGTAAAAAAAGTAAAAAAAAGTAAACTAAGCATATATCTCGATTCGAAGACTCGTGATATCAATCATGGCCTTTCAGTATTGGAAAGTAGTGAAGGCAATTAATTATATTCGGACTGAATGTCTGATCAATTTGATTCAGCAAAGTGCTGTATATTAATTTGGACTTATCGGAAAAGCGTTAGTTTCCAACATGGGAAACTCTCCAGTATTATCTCATCAACGCTAGGACTGTTTCTCTCTTGCCAGTTACTCGGTATAAATTAGGAATCGATCGTAAAACTTTGAGTCCGTATGACTACTTTGAGAATGGACTCAATTCGCGTTATTAGTATAAGA
>NW_028280856.1:2750000-2804373 GCF_059751285.1 Brachycentrus maculatus
CTGTACGTACGAGTACATCCGTAGAGCAAGCTGTCTCCTGTCAACATTTGCAAACCCTCGGATACTATAAATAGGTAACACCGAGGGAAGTTTCCTCCCCTTCTACCGTCCCACAATACATGAGGGTAGCTCCGGTACTGAGTTAGGGAAACGATAATCTAAAGAAAACCTTGGACAAAGCCTACAATTAAGCAACACTTTACTATTTCCATTGACGTTTCCAAAGCTCTTTTGGACCGAGCTTTTTTTAGCCCTGTATCCAAAGAAAAGCGAACTAGTTTTATTTTTAGAATAAAGTATATTTCTTTTCAAACTAATCAAGAAAAATTAGAGATATTTTTTTATAATCATCCTGATAGAGTAGTGATTATTATTTTAACCATCCTACTCTCGGGTTATTTTCAGGCATATTTTTTTACAAACAGGCAAAAAAATCATAATGTTTTTTGTCACAAAATATCGTCAGGTATGAAACCTGACAAAAATTTGTCAGTGTGTCATCCGATGAGCATTAAATATTTTTGGAACACATATATTTTTTCGTGCGCGTAGGTCATACGGGTTAGCGCGGAAGAAAAATCGCGCGTATCACGTACGTTCGTATGCGTAGGGGGGTTAATCCGATTTCGTCTGCCTCCTGGTGTAGTGGTTAATGTGTTTAGCTACCGTGATGAAGGTCTCGTGTTCAATTCCCAGGGGGTGGGGGGAGAAAATAAATATTAGTTATTTTACACTCTTAATGTTTATTGAATATTACTCTGGACTGGTTCCTGTGACGACCTTGCTTTCATGTACATATGTACCGATCAAGAGAACACTGCATCAATACGATGCAGTACCCCATGCACCATTTTGTGTGTATAAAGGTTATAAAAAGGATGTATGAGATATTTTTTTCCTAGAGGAGTCGACCCTGTTTCAGTCCTCATATCGAATTAAAGTACTTTTATTTGATTTTTAATTTATTTGACTACCACCAACACAAATTAAATACAACATTTTGAGTGTGTCCAAATGCTTGTTAACAAAATCTGGATTATCTCCAATGACAGGAGTTATTCAAGTTTGGCAATATACACCTGATGAAGGAGTTACACTTACCATTGGTCTTGTTGATGATCTGCGCAACTCCGATGACATCTCCTTCGTAGTTGCAGATGGGCATGGACAGAATGAGGTTCGTCTTGTACCCAGTGCGCATGTCTATCTCGCTGTTGAAGCGAGGGTCCTCGTACGCGTTCCTGATGTTAATAGTCTCCTTGCTTTGGGCGACCCAGCCTGCTATGCCGACACCGAATGGGATCCGAAACTCCTCGCACTTGGCGCGGTTGATGGCGTCGTCCAGTTCTGGGGAAAAATAAATGGTCGTTGATTAATATACAATACAGCTGGTGAATAGGTAAACTATGTGTAAATATACTAAACGAGGAATAATTGAAAAGATTAGGAAGAGTTCTTTACGCTGGTATGGACATGTGGAGCTAATGGATAGCGAGAGAATGACTACGTACATATATGTGGCGAATGTGAGAGGGAAAATAGAACGAGGGCAACTGAAAAGGACTTGGCACGATCAGATCAATCAGAACCTAAAATCTGGCGGTGTCAAAAGTCTGCGTAATCGGTCTACCCTGTAGCGGGTAAATATAATATTAATTTAAAAATATGCCGGTTTTGCTGGGATATAGTACATTTTCAGGGCATTCCAAAAACATGCACAACTGAAAACTGAAAAATGTGACGTTGTTGAAAGGAGTGAGTGATATGACATTAACCATTCTACCCATTATTGACAAACACACTACTCTCAACCTACTGTTTTTTAATTATTTTTTGTATTAATATTGAGGCAAAGATGTTTAAAAAAATTGCGATCAGTCTTTTTTATACCTACAGGTTTTTTAAAACGCTAAAATATATTATTTAACCCTTCCAACATTAAAAAACACATATTTATAAAAGGGTATTCTTATATTGCTTTTTGGCTTAATATACACAATAAATAAAATACATTTAATAGATGGTGAGTAATTTTAGTAGTTCTCTTTAATGTCTTTACATTTTGTTGTACGAAAGAATTTCATTACACGGATTGGAAAAGGTTCTGTTTTAAAAATAAAACAAAAGTCTTTACCCACCATTGTATCTGGCAGCCATTGTCATAGCTTTCTAAAGAATTATTGAACCGTTAACAAATATCAGATACCTCTTTCTCTAAAAGTTTGAACAAAAATGGACAATTAAATACTTAAAAGGATGTATCCAAACAGCCTTACCACACCATGTTAATAATTAAGGTAAAAAGCCTAAAGGTAAAAATCCTCATTAAGGTAAAAAGCCTGGTTAGCAAACGTAACTTCGTTTAATTATGTATTAAATGATAACGTTGCATAAAATATCATTTTGGGGTTGAACAGCTTTTAAATCGACGTTTAATAAGGGTAATATTTTAAAAATTTTAAACGAAAATTTTGTTTTTTAATATAAGTTTTAGGTACTTGGTGAATACCACTTTTTCTTAAAACCTATTTTCACGGTTTCGATTTAAGAACCAATGATACGGAATACATCGAAACACGATTCACAATAGATTTTAAGAAATATTGGTATTTACTGAGTAAAACTTGAATTAAAAATGGATAGATATTACCACAAAGTCACTGCCGAATCAATTCATGAAACATTTTCTAGCTCGTTTTTAATATTATATAGTACCTACCTATTTTTTTTTTAAATCATAGAATAAAGTTTTTTTCTTATATTTTTTCAAATTAGCCAACCAGCAAGTGTATTTTTCATATATATTTTTTAATCAGATATATCAACAACAACAAAAATCGTTTTCTTATTGGTTTTATATGTATGTAACAAAATTTTGTGTTAAAATTGAAAATGGTTAAAATAACACGCGTTTCATAAGAAAATGTTACTTTTAAATGAGCACTAGTGAAATGCGCTCTACCTTTTTACATTTAAATTTTTTTAAATATATATCGTAAAGGCAAGTAGGTATAGACAGAGAAAATAGAACATCATACCGATCCCCCTTGGCAAACAATATTCGCCTCTTCCATATTCATGAATTACATATGTAGACTTAAGACCTGTCATGCACGCATGACAGGTTTTAAACTAAAACTCTGTAAATACGCAGACTTCCATATTCTTCTTAATCTATATTCCTGTCCTTTCCTTCTCCTTCCTGCAAAATCTATTTTTTATACCATACCCTTACCCTTTTACTCCTTTCCTCACACACACACACACACACATTCCCACTCTTTTTTTATCTCTTGTTGTTTTTGATCGTTATTATAACATAAATGTGGAAAATTGGCTTTGTTTTGATTAATGTTACTATTTTTTATCATATACTTTTACTAAATGTTAAGTTGTACAATTCCTGAATAAATAAAAAACAAAAATATTGAGATGTCAAAAATCTATGATTTTTATTTGTTGTTCAATCATTGCTCAGCCACAAAATAAGCTGCAACACAATACATAGTTTCACACACTTATGTCATCACATCCCGTTTGGAAAGGGACCCACTAAACGTCCCCGTGGAACTCCTTTGTACTGTACTTGTGTCTCAATGACCCGAAAAGATTGCTCTATTGGATACCAATTGGATTGGCCTTTCACCATTGATTCCCCTGGCGGAAGTCAAAGGAATGCCGTGTCGTGAGATGGAAATGTTAATTAAATGCCCGAGTCGGATGAAGAGGAAAACAGACCTGAGATCAAATTTATGCAATACTTTAACAAGCAAACAAGCAAACAGGCAAACACCACTCCTTACTCTGTTTCCAATAATCAACAAATTCATAGATGAAATCGTTCTATAATATTATTAACCATTGTGCAAAAGCTGTTTTTAATTATTTTTTTAATTATTTGGGTTAACGACAGCAAGAAATGTAAAATAAAACGTAAAAGAATATTCATTTAACAAGCCAATTATATGTACAACATTTTGAGTGTGTCCAAATACTTGTTCACTAAATCTGGATTATCTCCAATTACAGGAGTATATACAAATATGAAGAAGAATATGGAAGTCTGGGTACTTAAACCAGCCTATGACGGTCGTCAGCCCCGTAAATCCCTAAACTCCCATATTCTTCTTCATCTTTGATGAGATGTCAAAAAGTAAAGCCAATTATGGTTAAACACAGAAACATAAAGATAAGTACAAAATATTTAGTGTGGATCTAGCAAATGAACACGCATTTATGAGAGAAAATGTGCATGTGTAAAGTCTGTAAGAGGGTGTGTGTGTGTGTGTGTGTGTGTGTGTATGTGTGATGTTGATTCAAGTAGGGACATACATACAATGCAGAGAAGCATAGTTTTTAAAGATCCTGAGAGGACGATGTGCTCATCATTCGACTTAGCTCAGAAAATAAAACACCTGACTAAAAATTAAAAGTACTCTTATTCTGATGCTCGATTTCCAATTATCAACAAATTCATGGATAACATTGGTCATTAATATTTTTAATATTATTAACTATTGTACATGGGCTGTTTAGCTCAGAAGATAGAACACCTGACATCAAATAAAAAGTACTCTGATTCGAGTCTGACAAGTTTAAAAAAGTTGTGGGTCTGAACTGGAAAAGAGTCACGTCCAACAGACAACTGTGAAAGTCCAAGAGGAAGGGTTTTTTTCAATACTGGACACAAGAAGAAGGCTGAAGTAAAGTAAGTAAATATCATAGAAAAAAATTTTTTCTGTACTAGGATTTAAACCTTCGTTCGCTTATATTTTGGCAGGTGCTTCAATAAAATTAGAAACATATCAAATTTAATTATCAATTGTCTATGGCCAATGGACAGTCCTCGCCAATAAAGGGTTTAGATTAGCCGTTAGATATTGCTAATGAGATTACGTATGGTACTGTCCGTCATGTATGTGCTCATTTCAACTGTCCACGTACGAACCTTGTCCTTGGCGATTTATTACTAATTGATTGCAGTACCATTACGCACCGTTAAATGGGGTGATATCAATCAGGCAGGGTGATAATTAATAATCACTTTTTTTAGATGACAATGTCTCAATTTGCAGAAGTTATCTTATGAAAATCGCCCTGTTTATCAAAGGCTGTGTGGCAAATTGCAAGTGAAACATTCGTTCTTCTGATGTCGTTAGGTCGATTAAGATTTCAACTAAAAGTTACAGGGTACAGTTTGGTCTTACAAAAATCGCCCTATTTATCAAAGGCTGATTGGGAAATTGTAAGCGATATATTCGACGTTCTGATATCGTTAGGTCGATCAAGATTTTAATTAGAAGTTACGAGTTACAGTTTAGTAGCACAAATATCGCCCTGTTCATCATAGGTTGATTGGATAATTGGTATTGATATATTCGATATTCTGATAATGTAAGGTCGACAAAGATTTTGACTAAAAATAATAAGGATAAATTAAGAGTATTAACACACTAGTGTGATGATGTTGGTAGCGACAAAACCCGGTTCCTGGTCAAATAAAAAAAGGGGAAAAACCATACAGTAGTTAAAATATTATTATGTTTTGAATATTGAAAGCATTAACTTTGTGGATCATCTTGATATATTATTTCGAGAAATAAAAATACTTTGTGTTCTGATCCACTCACATTTTTATTTAACAAACTAGTTTCGGCAACAACCTGTTGCCCTCTTCAGGGTTACAGTAATAAATGTAACCCTGAAGAGGGCAACAGGTTGTTGCCGAAACTAGTTGGTTAAATAAAAATGTGAGTGGATCAGAACACAAAGTATTTTTATTTCTCGAAATAATATAATATATTATTAGATTAAAACCAATATTCATAGCTTTTCCACTTTATTTTTATTTGACCAGCGACCGGGTTTCGTCGTTACAGACATCATCAGACTGGTCCCTGTATCCAGACTGGTCCCTGGACCCAGACTGGTCCCTGGACCCAGACTGGTCCCAGACTGATGTCTGTAACGACGAAACCCGGTCGCTGGTCAAATAAAAATAAAGTGGAAAAGCTATAAATATTGGTTTTAATCTAATAATATATTAAAAATGCAATTCCATCACGACGTGTCAGTGGATAATAAAAAACATACAGTAGTTAAATACAATACATTTCAAAATACACTTTCATTTTGAAAAAAAGTCAATTTATTAAGAATTAATATAATCACCCCACTTTACTTGGCTCGCCGCTCGGTGATCCGATCCTTGTCAAGTGGACATCCATTTTATTGATGATGTCATTAATTTTAATTATTAATATACATCATACTCGTAGGCACCATTATACCATATACATACTATACCAGACCCCATATTGTCGCAGCCAAAACCAAAATGTGATATGGGGTCGATCGATGTTATCCGCATGCTACTTATAAATTGATTCGGCAGTCACTTTGCGATAAAATCCATCCATTTTTAATTTAAGTTTTACTTTGTAAATATTACTATTGCTTAAAATCTATTGTAAGAAATAAAATCAACCTTCAAAGTCCCAAAGACCCAACTTTAAAATTTAGAATTAGCTTCACATATCGCTCACTCCTTTCAAGAACGTCATAAATCAAAAATCGTCAATTTTCAGTTATGCATGTTTTCGGAATGCCCAAAAAATGTGCTATATCCCAGCAAAAGCGGCATATTTTTAACTTCATAATTAACCGCTACAGGGCAGAAAGTGTTGTTTTTGCGTTTTGAAGAAAAGGTATTGTTTAATAATTTTTTTAAATATACTAAATATTTTTCAAATGGAGAAAAAACCTTCAGGTTTTACCTTAAAAGATCTGTTGCACAGTAAAAAGTTCTATAAGTGGCTTGATATTTATTTTTAATACGTTGTATTATATTATAAAACTTTAAAAACGTTCTCCTGAAAAATCAAGTTTTTTGATTTATGACGTTCTTGAAAGGAGTGAGCGATATGTTGTTTAAAAATAATGCGGAATGCATCGTCACAATAGATTTTAAGAAATTGTGGTATTAACTTAAATTAAAATAATAATTTCATATTGGATTTTGATACACATTTGGTAATTTAATATTTTCATGTGTATGTTCGGCGAATATTTATTTTTGACTTTAAAATGTCACAAAATTTTGAGTGCGTCCAAATACTTGTTCACAAACCTGGATTATCTCCAATAATAGTCAATTACAGTTATATTAATTAGAGTTATATTTCATATTGAAATATTTTTGATATTTTAAAATGAAATATGGTAAAACTCCTATAATTGGAGATAATCCAGATTTGTGAACAAGTATTTGGACACACTCAAATGTTGTACATAAATTAACTGACTATAAATTAACAAATTATAAGCTAAAATAATAAAAATAAAAATGATATTTTCTGGCGTTTCTCATGTCTATGTGATTATAATCCAGGATTCTGACCTCACACACTAATAAAAGAGTTTCTGCTTAGTAAAAAGCTTCTTTTCATCACACTAATAGATGCTTTTGTGAAGTTCTAGTGATTCAAGAACAATGATTCTAAATCGGTTTATATTATATACACAGAACTTCCAAGAATTTGAGTAGCATGGTTGTCAATTACGGGTAGAATTAGTGAATGTACACGTTTGTAAAGTGGTCACTTAAACCAGCCTTTGACGGTCGTAAGCCCTATAAATGCCCAAACTTCCATATTCTTCTTCATCTTTGTTGAGATGCCAAAAAATAATAAAGTAAAACCTCGATATAACGGACAAATTGGGGGCAGGGGGTGTCCGCTAAAGCCGAAAGTCCGTTATATAAAAATAGGTTTAAAATAAATAAATAAACTTTTTGTTTAAAATATGAATACTAAATGTATTTAGAAATAAATAAACAATACCAAACACAAATATTAATTGTCTTCGGACACTCGTCGTGAAGTAACGTTGCTGTTTAATATCGACTTCTTCTTACTTCATATTTTCAAATCATGTGCTCCCATTTTCTTATTTTTTTATTAGAAATTTACTTACATATGAATTTAAATAAATAAGTTGAAGCAATGGCGAATTTTTAGAGAAAATGATAATTTTTTATGGATGTTTTTACAAGACCAAGATTCAAAGGGTAATACAGATTCCGCGTAATTTGATAAAATTTCAACGAACGCATAAAAAAAACTTGTATGAAAATTATATTAAATACATTTTTTTTAAATAAACTTGTATCGGAAAAACAGATATTTATTTAATTATGTACATACGCGTTTGCATCGTATGTGGATGTGATACTGTTTTATCCGTCACCACATTGCACAAGGGGTAGGTTCACACGTCTGATCTAATTCTTCTGCGACCTACATTCTAGAGCACATATAATATATCTATGTAGTATGTACTAACAATGCTTCCATTATAAAGTCCGACAACTATTTTTTACTTGTTCTCAAAGTTTTGTACGTCACTACTCTAAAACAAATGTAATGTTTTTAAAATACTGTAGAAATAATACTGAATAGAAGATCACAATGGCGTTTATACTGATAACCCATTCGATCCTAGCCATCTTAGATGAAATTGATATTTGATTTTTTGGTGTTTTTTTGTAAAATTGACCTAATGAATTCGATTTCAGCCAATTGCAATATACTCAAATCAGATCTAAGATAGATGTTGCTTCCATTTTCTTCTTCATCTTTGATGAGATATCAAAAAAAATTAATGAAAACAAGTGTTTTTCTTATTCATTTACAATTTAAACATATAAACGTGAACTTTTAAAATCTTTTTTGCTTATATAGTATAATATCAACTCCGTGATCTCCGTATTTGTAGATGATAATAGGCTTATGGTATATTTTTGTTTTTTTCCCCTACATATTCGATTTTTCAGTGGACGCGTATTTTTTATATGATGTTTGTACTGTCCTATACATATATGGTCATCGATTACAATAACGTCTGTCAATGCTTTCCTAGGTCGTTAGGGTACATAATACAACACAATCGTATGCTCAATACGCGTGTCACGTCTTAGCATGTGACCCGCAGCTTCAAATCGATATAACACTTTCAAACAATTCAAATAAAAAAAACAAAACTGTCAATTTTTAAAAATACTTTTAATCTCGTTTGACAACTGATCTTTCTTCTTCTTCTTCGAACCCTTATCCGCACCCCGATGGTGCATAGGGCACTGCATCATATAAACGCAGTGTTATCTTGATCATTTAAATATGAAGGAATGGTGATCAGCCCTCCGCTTCAGGTACCAGTCCAGGATAATGTTGAATAAATATCAGAGTGAAAAAATCACATATATTTATTTTCACCCCCCCTAGGAATCGAACCCTGGACCTCCGACACGGTAGCCGAGCGTGTTGACCATTACACAATGGAGGTGGACTGATCCTTACATATTACGGAATACAACCGCAATAAAAAAATCACACAATATATTGATAAATTTTTAGATAAATCGATTGTTTAAAATATGTATATAATTAACTCATTCCGTTTTTATCTATTTATAAGAGTTATAAATATTAAAAGTTAAAATTTGTTCTCAAGTGAAAAATCATAGCATGTTTTTTTATCCAGAATATTTTTATTATTATTCCATCAATATTCCAGCATTTTGCTTCTTTAAAAAACCTAATAAGGGATTTTTTTTATTTATAAAACCATACACAAAAATAAACAAAATGGTTGAAGTACGTAATTGAAATCCCTTTAAATTACCATTTTATTGAATCTTATGAAACAGGGGATATATAAACTAATATTCTCATTTATTGTGAAGTAAAACTAAGTTTATCTAAAAAAATAGTTTGTTTTGTCGGTTTTGAATGTGTTAATCCAATATACAATGAAAACACAAGGGACACGGTAAGGTAGGTACACTAACTCGAACGTAGTATACTACGTGCATTTGTACATGGATATGTACTCAAACATAATGTTATTATACGAACACCTTACCAATGTACCTACACCACCGTATACTACAGCGTACCATTAACGTACCAAGGAATATTCGATCATTATAAAATATGAATTTATTTCTTTACAACATTTTGAGTGTGCCCAAATACTCTGTCACAAATCTGGATTATCTCCAATTAAAGCAGTTATTTTTCATATTATTTTTTGACATCGCAACATAGATGATGAAGAATATGGAAGTCTGGATATCTACGGGGTAATAATCCAGATTTGTAAACAAGTATTTGGACACACTCAAAATGTTGCAAATAAATAAAAATAACAAAAATGTAAATGATATTTTCTGGCGTTTCTCATGTGTGTGATTATAATCCAGGATTCGGACCTCACATACAAATAACATACAAATGAAAGAGTTTCTGCTCAATAATAAAAGCTTCTTTCATCTTCATTAATTTTCATTCAAACTCGTACCGCACCCCAATAGTGCATAGGGCACTGCATCATACAAACGCAGTGTTATCTTGATCGTTAACACATGAAGGAAAGGCGATCAGCCCTCCGCTTCAGGTATCAGTCCAGGGTAATTTGGAATAAATAAAGAGTGAAAAAATCACTTATATTTATTTGACCCCCCTGGTAATCGAACCCGGGACCCCCGTAGTCGAGCGTGCTGACCATTACACTACGGAGGCGGACAATGTAAAGTGATACCTTAAACCAGCCTATGACGGTTGTAAGCCCCATAAAAGTCTTCTTTAAGCTTCCTCATCTATGTTTATTTAAAAAATAAACTTATTTCTTATTATGAAACTCTTCAAAGCTGGTTTTCAGAACGAGAAACTAATATCAACATCGAGAATAATAAGGATACTGAGGAAATCAGTCAGTCAGTCAAACGCGAACCAAGAAAAATGACGGGAAAAACAAAGCTCTTTTTTAAGCACTGCAGACATGAGAATCGTACGTATATTATGCATCATTTGAATATATAAGACATAAAGGTGGTATTTTACGAAAATAGAACTTTAAAAATTAGCTTTAATATTATTAAAGCCAATTTAATTAAATAATAATTATTATTTTTGACATCTCAACATAGACGAAGAGGAATATGAAAAGTTTATAAAAACAATAATTCAACTTAAATAAAGTTTTAATATAGTTTAATCTCCCATAAAACTTTTCGATCCTTTCCGAAATTCATATCAGAGTTATACAATTTCCATTATAAAGCTCTCTGAGATGAAAAGAGCTACATTTATTATAACGGAGATTGTTATTGATAAATTTGTACGACACAGGTTGATATTTTCGCAAGTTTAAAGAATGTTTCGAATCTTGAGGTTAAGAATATTTCAGATTTAAGTATCAATAATAATAATTACATCTCAATAATTGATTCGGCAGTGGTAATATCTATCTTTTTTTAAAGATTTACGTGGTAAATTCCACTATTTCCTAAAATCTATTGAAACACGTGTTTTGATCCATTCCGCATCATTTTCAAACACCGTATATGAAGCTATGTCTAAATTTTATAGTTGTGTTCTTGCGACTTTGAAGGTAAAAAAAAATCGCCACCACTACAAACTATGAGCTACGAGTAATACGCCACCAGTTACGCTCTACGAAATACAAGCTACAAGGCGCTATGAGTTATGAGCTATGTGCTACGAGCTAAACATTACGGCCTTTAAGCTTAGAGCTTCGCAGCCCACTAAAAAGTCTCCAAGTTATGGAAAATATAGTAACGGATCTACGATGTGAAGTGATGGGGCAAGTAAACAAGGCTACAATCATCTCAGGATGCCTGAATTCTTTATGGAAAAACCCTGACATGAAGATCGGCAACAAAATTAAATTAAATAAAACTTGTGTGATCGCAAAGAGCGTCAGAAATTAAAACTCTAAGAGCGCTTGTGCACTCGGAATTTTACCGTCCGGCAGTCCAGTTTTTTTTATTTTTTTTTTAATAAAAGTGACTACGACAATTAAGCGTGACCGAATTTACGCGCACCGATTCGAAGAAAGAAAGAAGAGCACAAGGTAATCCAAGCCAATTATCCGTTTTATCATGCTATGTCCAACCCCAAGGTAGACCACCAAAGAAATTTTTTGACAGCTGGGAATCGACATGGCAGGAGATATTCAGATCAGACATCCTGGCCCGTATGATTCTAGTAGGCAGCTCCGTGGGCCACAATGTCTGGCCCGGCGCAGGTATAACTTTAATTTATGTATTGATTTTAAATCAAACACAGATTTTTTGAGTCTACTAAGTTATATTTAATTAACAAAAACACATCAAAAATTATATTGTGACAATTGTTTCGCCTTGTTAGGGCATTATCAAACGAATGTGAAGATCAAATGGACTACGGTCCTTATGTAGGTATACAATTCTAAGTGACAGTTTTAACACGTGCAGCAATAATTTATGGGAGACAACAGTAGCTAATGGGAGATGTAGGTATGTACCCTTATATTTATTTTCTAGGAAAGGAAGAATTTATTGACATGGCAATTTTTATGTGTTTTTGTTAATAAAATACAACTAAGTAGACTCAAAAAATCTGTGTTTGATTTAAAATTAATACATAAATTAAAATGGAGTTCTACAAATTAAACGCCAAATCAATAAATAATATAACTTTAATCACTGATTTTTCTATCACCCTAGTACATTCTACCAAAAATATTTCAGATAATTACAGTTAATCTAAATTAACATGGTCATACGAATTGCCAGACAGAGTGTCCCAAAATAAGGGAACCAAAATATTTATTTTAATGGTAGAAAAACGTCGCACTTTTTTGATCAGAGTAGCTGATCAGTTATGAGAAAAAATGGTCAGAGAGGAAAGGGTTAAGAATTGGGGATAAATTAAATACTATCTTTATTATCCTCTGGAAAAATCTCGAGAAAAATAATAATTAAACGCCTCCCTTGAGAGGTCCTTTTATGGGCAACCTTGAATATAATCCATTTTCCTTCTCTACGATTTCTCTCAAGAATAGTTGTATCAAATTCGGTTGGGATTGAAGAGAATTAGTTAATCTGGGGTGGATCTTCGCATCTCTGGTCAGCCGAGCGGACGGGGATGAATATTCACAAGAGGGTTGGGGAAAAACACTTTCCTCATAATATATCTCATACTTATTATAGAGTCTACGACACGGATCGTCAACCTGATCCATACCTCCTACTAGTGAGTGGCAAAAACCTCCGTGGAGGACGGTGGGCGATTATTTCTTTACCCCCAAAAATTTTGTATATTTTGTTTCACAATTTAAAAATAGCAAAAAACAACGGGTATAATAGCGCGCTAATAGATAAAATGTTTAAAAATAAAATTAAAAATAATTTTACCAAAAAATACATATATTCAGCACCTAATAATGATTCAAAAAAAAAAAAAAAAATCTTGGCGAAAAATTTTATATACGCGTTCAATAACTAAAAATATTTCGAAAATCTTACCCTCCCATATCCAACCTGCATATTATACAAATAATAATTTACATAAAATCCTCGATAACTCAAAATCTAAAATTGATTTATTACAAAAAAGTGGTGTTTATGAAATTTCGTGTGGAGATTGTGATAGAAAATATATTGGCCAAACTGCGAGAAATTTAAAGATTAGAATTAAAGAACATCAAAGCGGTCTTGTTAGTAATTATTTTTCGGAATTTGCAAATCATATAATAGATACTAATCACTCATTTCACTCCCATAAATTAAAATTATTACACCTTGTTCCATATAAAGGCCAAATTATGAATTATCTTGAAAATTTAGAAATACAAAAAAACCTGAATTCTAATAATAATTTATTAAATAATATATTGTTTCAAAATTCTTCGCCATTGCTTTCAATTTTTCCTTTGTTTTCAAACTCCGTTCCTTGACTAACCCCTTCCCCTTACTTTCCCCTATCCTTATTTATAGAACAATTTTATATTTTATATTTTAGTTATTATACAGACCTGAATGATGGAAGTTTAGCTTCTGAAACATGTAGTCTATAATTAAACTCAAGTGGTAAAAAACGAAGTGTTTTCTTTAATTATTTAAAAATAGAGTCTTTTTCTTGTAGCTTAGTTTAATTTCGCTTTTAATTTTTACCTCTTATTTGATTTTTTTCTTTAATTTTTATTGTTATTACTCTTTTTTGTCCTTGAAATAATTTGACACTATCAATGCATTGGCATATTGTACTACATTTATAAATTTACAGTGGGCGATTCAAATCTTTGTTTCAAATTTGCTAAGACAAATGCTGAAATCTGCTAGGTGATTATTTAGGGAAGTAGTTTAAGGTTTGTCCGCCTCCGTAGTGTAATGGTTAGCGTGGATTATTAGCGGAAAAGCTTATTTTTTTAAAAGATCCTAATTCCATTCTAGATTTTTTTTCACCCAAATACTGGATTTAAACATAGCAATATTAATGGGAGGTAAGGAAATTTCAACCATAAAAAATTAGCAATAGTGGATGGTAATCATAAAAAGGTTGACGACCCCAGCTCTACAAGATATCCGTCAGTTTCCTTTTACAAGCAGAACCGTGAAATGGTTGGCGAGAATATTAATTTATCGGAGTTTTTAACTTAATTGCTTTATATAATCCGTACTTCCTGATGATACACAGTCACAGAATAATCATGATATACGTTTTCAAATAAATTTTGGTTGTCAGTCAAATTACGATAAATGAAGTTCAAATTAATTGTCTCAAAAAATTCCAGGTCGTTTCTTCGTTAAAGCCAAGTGAAAAAATACTGCTACCAGCATTTTAGTAAATTACAATATAATGTTCTTTTAACCAAACTATTTAAGTATAAATTTTATTGTTTTTGGATAATTTCAAATATATTATAGTTTAGGGATAACTTTAGTATATAACCACATATATATGTATATATATATATATATATATATATATATATATATATATATATATATATATATATATAGATATATAAATATATATTTATATATATATATATATATATATATATATATATATATATATATATATATATATATATTTTATATAATTTGAATGAATATATGGAGATATTTATAATGAGCAATGTTTATTACTCCATATGTTGCTGTCATTGACGAAAAAAATATGTTTTTGCCTGTTACACGAAGAAACGTTCGTGTTTGAATACAAGGTTTTGCCAAAATTTACAAGCAAACATTATTCACCTCTTCTACATTCATGCTCATTCATGATTTCAGAGTCACTTGAACGTTAAGTAATTAAAAAAAATACACTCATATTTTCATATTTTCATCCTATTTTTTTACATTTTATTTACCATACATAGATGTGTGGGATAATTAGAGGCTTGTCGCTCACCGGTGTCCTGCGTGACGTCGAACAGCTTGGCGACTAGGTAGCGCGCCTCGGGCGGCCCGCGCGCCAGGAAGAGCGAGCCGCGGTCGGCGCGCGTCAGCAGGCCCACGTTCACGAGGATCTTGTGGCAGAGCACGTCGATGTCCAGCTCGTTGGCCACGTCCCGGATCAGCTCCATGAACAGCTCGCCCTCGTCCAGCTGCCGCAGCTGCTGGCGCGAGACGGACGGGGCCGTGCGGCCTCGGGCGCTCGGCGACCGGGAACGCTGTGGAACGAAGTTTACGTGAGTATTCGTCGTTTATGCATGAGGCGCCTCATCTCATCGACATCGACAAAAAATAGGCCTTTGCAACCGCGAGCGCTGGAACAAAGCTTACATGAATATTAATACAATAGTTTATGCATGAGGCGCCTTACCTCATCGACATGTACACGGAAGGGGCCGTGAAGCCACAGGAAAGCTGTAACGAAACTAACATGAATATACATCGTTTATGCATGAGGCGCCTCATCTCATCGTCTCTATCCTCCGCTCGTCTCTTCGACGCATGTCTGAGATAATTTGGTCTATGTAGGTAGGCGGGGTCGTCGTCTGTAGTTTGTGCTTCGCATATACCCTCCACAATTGTAAAAACCAGGGGTGTGTCTTATATCAATTTGATCATTTGTCAATCACGGGTAGAATGGTGAATACTGCACAGTGTTTAACATTTTCATTTGAAATTTGAAATCATGGGCTGGATGAAATATAAACAAGTAAAGAGATAGAAAAAAAACTATATATAATGAAATATATTTTTCCCAATTTCCAGAAAAACTAAAAGTTACCCATTTAAAATAAAGGAATGTAGCACCAATTAATGCATAGAGTACTCGGAGTAGTAGACCCGTATTCGTACTAGCATGTGGAAATAGCATACTTCTAAAAGTTACTAAAATTTAAAATGCTGATCTTTGTATACAAATTTTTAAACGATAAATTACCCAAATAATTATAGGATGAAATAGCGTTAAACAAAAATTTTCATGAACATATTACTAGAAATAAGGATAAAATAAGACTGCCATTGTTGAAAAAAAACCGACTCACAAAATTGTTTAATGTATATGGGTTCGAAAATGTATGATGAGATTACTGAATGTATGAAGAACGAAAATAATTTAAAATTAAATGTTTTGTTTACTGTAAAAGATGTACATAAATCTATATATATATATATATATATATATATATATATATATATATATATATATATATATATATATATATATATATATATATATATATATATATATATATATATTATATTTACATTTATTTATATATATATATATATATACATGATGTAAATAATAGTTTATATTTTTAGTGTAATAAAGATAATTTTAAAAATAAGAAAACTTCTTATATAAGTATACGAGTTCCTTGAGAAAATACTGTTGAATGTAGAAATGGAATAATATTGTTGAGACGATCTTACTAAATTAAATGGGCTTTCAAAGATCACCGTGCATAAAGTCCCGATTAGCTTAGAGAAATAAGAAAACTTGAATACTCTAGTAAGTAAATAAGTTGGCACTTGAAAGCCTCTTCTGGGGTGAAGACTAAAGCCTTCCTAAATACTTAAACACTTGATGTTTATCTTGCTTAATCACTACCTCAAAGCAAAGTTAACTGTTTTAAGAAAGTGTACTGACGCATATACTCAGGCAGGTAAAATTATACGTTCTGCCTTTTAAATTATGCCTAGCATTTATACACCTGGATAGGGGTTTGAAAATTCGTTGAAGAGAGATTTCATTTATAAATACGACAGTAGAAAGATAACATTATTTGAAGAACCATTCTTTAATATATGCTATGCGTACGTTATAAAATCCAAGTCTAAACTAGAAGCCCATCCTTTACGGATACGAGATCCATAGTAATTTTTTAAAATTATATTCAAGATACAGGATGGCGCAAAATTAATCACCCTCGTTATGTTATAATACTTAATAGATGTTATAATTAACACTAGAAAATATTCTTTTTATTTTTATTTTAGCTTATAATTTGACTACTCAATTTATTTACAGCATTTTGAGTTTGTCAAAATACTTGTTTACAAATCTGGATTATCCCCCATTAAGAGTTATTTTTCATATAATTTTTTGACATCTTAACATCTAACAACCTATTACATTATTCAGGTTGGCGCAAAATAAATCACCCTATCGAAAGATGTTATAATTTTTGCAAACGGCAATGTACGTAAATTATATTTAACATTTGTTAACTAAACAGCTGTAGAATACAAAGAACAATACAACGGGAACAAATGTGATTCAACACTGGCGGCAGCCACTTGACGAATATCATCTTTTTCCCTTAACAGAAATAATCGTAAAGGACTAAATAACGATTTCCATTACTCAAAACCTTTATTATCAAATAAGTTACTATCTATTTAGTTAAAAAGTTGTTCAAAACATAATTGGATGATCGATTTTGCAATAGTTTACAAATATTTGTATACTGCATCTGTTTATTTAACAAACGTGAATTATCATTGACGTCAGATGCCGTTTGCAAAAATTATAACGTCTTCAGAGAGGGTGATTAATTTTGCGCCAACCTGTATAATATAATAGGTTGCTAGATGTTGAGATGTTAAAAAATAATATGAAAAATAACTCGTAATTGGAGATAATCCAAATATGTAAACAAGTATTTGGACACACTCAAAATGTTGTAAATAAATTAAGTAGTCAAATTATAAGCTAAAATAAAAATAATATTTTCTAGTGTTTCTTGTGTATGTGAATATTCAGATTTCTAACACAAATTAAAGAGTTTCTGTTTAATAAAATAGTTTTTCATCTCACCAATAGAAGTCTCTAGTGAAATTTTAGTGATTCAAGTACAATGATTCGAAATTGGATCATATATATATAACTTCCAAGAATTTGAGTAATTTGGTTGTCATGGGTAGAAATTGGTGACTGTTACACGTGTGTTAGTGATCATTCAAACCAGCCTATATCGGTCCTATAAAAACAGCCTATAAAAGTCTCGTAAATGCACAGAATTCCATATTTTTATTCATCTTGATATGCCAAAAAATAATTTAAGTTTTACTTAGTAAAAACCTCTAATTTTATTAGAAAGAAATCTGTCGTGTTTAGTATAATGATTGTGTTGTGTCATTTGTCTCCTTTCGTTAAGGTTGCTTAAAATAGTATTATTTAAGTCAAATTTAAATTAAAAATGAAAAGATTTTTCTAGTCTTATTCTTCCATTTTTGTTGTATTATGGTTGACGATACCGCGATGTTATAGAAATAACAGCGATAGGAAATTCTTGAACGTGTGTTTTTATTATCCGATAAAAAATGCTGGAATCGGCGATGGCAGGATGTGATAAAAGAATTTTGCTTACATCTGGAAAATGTATTCACATTGTCGACGCTACAAATTGTCAGATATCGTCTGTGATAACTGACGTAATCGAATATTCACATGCATATTCATAGAGTGATGAATTTATACACAGTGATACTAGATTGTTAAAATACAGGAAATATTTAAGGCGGAAGTAAAATAACTTTAAATTAATTCATCATTATGCCTGTATTCTTAAATCTGTAAAAAGTTGTACCGGATGAACAAAACTGTACAATTTGGTTATCAATCATTCGAGATTGGTTGGAATCTATTTAATATAATATAAAAATAGTTAATTTTGACATGGTGCTTACTAGTAAATTATATAGCTTCTTCCAGTTAGATATCCGTAGAGTAAAAAAAACAGGTGTCTGGTTAAATAAATTATTTGAAATAAGTAAAATTTACAGCATTTTGAGTGTGTCCAAATACAAATCTGGATTATCTTAAAATGTTATAAATAAATTAACTGGTCAAATAATAAGCTTAAATAAAAAAAAATCAAAGGGTATCTTCTAGCGTTTCTTAAGTATGTGAATGTAATCCAGTATTTGGACCTCACATACAAATGAAAGAGTTTCTGCTAAGTAAAAATCTTTCCCCATCTCATTGTAGATGTCTCTAGTGAAAATCTTGTGAATCGAAACACTTTGTTTCGAGTTTAATCAATGTATATTCATTTATAGAAGATCCGAGAATTTGAGAAGTGTGGTTGCCAATCGTAACTAGAATTAGTGAATGTTACACGTTTGTAAAGTGATTACTGAAACCAGCCTATAAAGCCCCGTAAATGCCCAGACTTTCATATTTTTCTTCGTCTATGTTGAGATATCAACAACAACAAAAAAAAAAGAAATTATCTAAAAAGGTCTTGCAATTTTTCAAATTCATAAAAGCGTAATCAAATAAAGATATCGTAGTCGTACAGGAGAAAGTGACCAACTAACAAAACGTAAAATGTTCTGGAGGGCCATTTAAGTCACTTTTGCTTGGCAAGAAGATAAACATCAATGCAGTTAGTAATTTTCAACAAGTCAATATGTATACAACATATACTTCCAAGTTTAAAATCCTTTGGGATTTTTTTCAGGGCAATATTAAGCTAGTAAGATATCAACAGTCAATGATCACGTTTTTTGTAAAAAATGCACTTGGTCACTTTCTCCTGTATGACTACGATATGCTTATCACTTTTTCGAACTATTTAAAACACAAACAAAATTACTACCCGAATTTCAGCTATCGCACTGTCTTAAGTGGGATTTCTAGCTGTCAATCAAATAAAGCTGGTTATACACCGTCAACATTAAGTAATACATTAGGAGTGGCTCGAGATTTTGGTTCAGCCTGTATTCCTGACTCCAGCGGTTGATTCTACCTTCGCTAGCTAAGTATTCGGATTGAAGTTGTTGGAAATTAAATTCCGCGGATTTATCCAGGTGAAATGGAAAACGTCGACAGACGGAATGCGAGTAAATAATATATTTTACGTAAATACGTAGCTGACTCTCTGCTGATACCAAATTCAGTCTATAGTTTCTATATTTTCAAATATAGAAACTCAAGTCAACATTTTGAGTGTGTGCAAACTCTCGCTGGGTTTCTGCTAAGAGACGCCTGAAAACATGATTTTTTCTGTTTTTTGTAAGCTTTTATTTTGGCCAGTTATTAAATTCACATTTTGGATGTGTCCAAATCCTTGTTTATAAATAAACGTTTCTCCACCGAGCTATTTTTATATTTTGGCTTCTCATCATAGACGAGGAAGAATATGAAAAAATATGGAAGTCTAGGTGTTTAGTTTAGTGTTAAGTTGACGTTCTAGGCTAGTTTTAAGAATAAATCAGTTCAACAATCGATGTTATTGATAACTCACATGTGAGAGGACGTATATATATAAATATTTATATATATATATATATATATATATATATATATATATATATATATATATATATATATATATATATATATATTATATATATATATATATATACATATATATATATATATATATATATATATATATATATATATATATATATATATATATATATATATATATATATATATATATATATATATATATATATATATATATATATACAGTGGGTGGCCAAATTATTAGGGACACTTCGAATTTCCTGTAATTTTTATGTTCAAATGAATTTATAGAGCAAACAATTAGGTTTTTTAATTATTTTTTTATTGATTGGGGTGCTTTATTTAGAATTTAGAAACAATGTAATCAAACATTTAATAAAAGTAATTAATTTTTATTATAAAAAGCGATTATTCAAAAATTTCAGAAAAAACCGTAATATTTAGTAATAACACCCTTTGCTGCGATTACAACTTCCAAACGTCGGGGCATGCTTTCCATGCAGATTTTTGCATTGTGCCGAAGATTAGGGTTACCATGCCATACTCTGATAAGAGTTTCTATCAGTAACCGCTTGGTGGTGATGACTTTTTTAGCAATTTCCCGTTTCGTTAGCCTCCAAATGTTTTCAATGGGGTTCATATCCAGCAAATTGCCCGGGCAAGGCAAAACACATACTCAACAGACGTTTTTTTCAGCCAGGAATGCGGTAACACTCCTGGTTTTATGACACGGTACCAATTCATGCATAAACACATACTCTTCATTACCAGGGAACCATTCCTTAGCCTCGGCTGGAGCCGACTTTTCAGTACTCGCTGGTACTGGTCTTGCCTCATGGTCCCTTCCATGATATGGAGGCGTCCCATACCCTAAAATGAGATCATGGACCACAACATTATGCTAACAGAGTGTTTTTAGCCCTCTTTACCAGGCTGTCCGGGTAGAATTTTTCTCCTGGGCCCCGTCGGACGAATTAAGTTTTTCCCACCAAAATTTTAAATGTTGACTCTTCTTAGAAGCAGACCTATAAAGTATTACCATGATTGCAAAAATGTGTATTTTTTATTATCTTCTTATTTTATTATACAAATGTAAGTCATAAATACTCGATTCCAATCCGAAACAGTCATATTCCGGAGTGCTCTGGCCCATAAGAGTCGTTTTTTCTTCATGTCCTCAGTCAGGCGTAGTTTTTTGGTAGGACGTCGACCAATTAGATTTACTTCAACTAACCGTCTCCAAACTGTCATTTTGGAGGCGTTGATTCCTACATCGCTTATCAACGTAGTGGACAATCAACACACGTTTTACGATTTCGGAAATAGATGTCCCTGATTTTACGGTGACCACGCGGAGTGGTGATCGTTTTTCTGCCACTTTTTCAGACGCGGGCTGCTTCTAGAGGTTTGTTTTTATGAATTTTTCTTTTTATCCGGTTGACTCCTGACTTCGAAATACCTGTAAGTGCTGCTATCTCTCTTTAGGAATATGTGGAATGAAGTAGTTAGGTTGGTACTTCCCTACATTTTCTTGGAGATATGTCTAAAGACTTGCCCATACTTAAATTTAGAATATTAAGGTTCAATTCAAACTAAATTGAATTTTAATTAAAAATTAATTGAAAAAAACTTATTAAATTAGCAAAACTAATAAATTATTAAACAATACTTAATTTTTTATAGTCTTGGACTCAAAAAACATACAGGAAAATGGTTTGAAAAAATATTAACTGAGCTCACACCAACACCATTTTTCACTAATTAACACTAAAATGAGAAAAAAATACTTCTTTGATATTTTGCAGCATTGCTACGTCTTAAAAACAATAATTATGATACCAGCAACAAAAATAAATAATATTTTTTAATTAGAACACATTTATTTGATCATAAAATTCATTTACACTTGAAAATTACAAAAAAGGACAAGTGTCCCTAATAATTTGGCCACCCACTGTATATATATATATATGTATATATATATATATATATATATATATATAAATATATATATATATATATATACATATATATATATACATATATATATATATATATATATATATATATATATATATATATATATATATATATATATATATATATATATATATGTGTGTGTGTGTGTGTGTATATTAGTTTCAAAAGCTTGAGTTATGTGTCTGTCAATCATGGGTAGAATAGCGAATGTTACACGTTATAAAATCAAAAACAGACCATGACTGTTGCGAGCCCTGTAAAAACCCAGACGTTAATTTTTATATTTTTCTATGTTGAGATGTCAAAATGTAAATATACGTCTATTACGTACGTTATTCCACATGTAATTTAACGGCTGTGCGTTCAAGAGGGTTTCAGAAATTTTGTGAAAGTGACATCGTAAAGTGTCATCAAGGAAATTATGGTTGAATCATTTGAGAAAGAATGTTGATCCACACTTTAGCAATTTAAGAGGAATATTTTTTTCTCTGTTATATAAATGTAACCACCGATTTAAATCATAAAACGAAATATGTCACAATTTCAGGATATAATCTATTTCATATTTGTATCCGAAGTGTAGTTGTCAGCGCGTTTGGCTACCGTGGCTGAGGTCTCGATTTTGATTCCCAGGAAGGTCAAAATAAAATTTACAAGACTTACGACCGTCTGTTTCAAACCAGCCTATAGCGTGCGTAAGCCCTGTAAATGCACAGACTTCCATATTCTTCTTCATCTGTATTGAGATATCAAACATAATGTAAAAATAACTCCAAATTGGTGATAATCTAGATTTGTGAACAAGTATTTGGACACACTCAAAATGTTGCAAGGAGAATTTTCTTAGGCAATTAATTAATCTTTTTTTTAATTAACCAAAAAACAAGAAAAGACTTCTTAAAAATATTTTTATTTATGGTAGAATAAATATGTTGAAAGTAAAAATGAGTAATTAAAATTTCCCTCCAAGTTTTCCATCCAGAATTTAACTCTTTTGTTGGAACTTAAAATGTGTTCACTAATGACGACCATTTTCCTGCGCTGTTTTTTGTTCATTTTCCTTCCAGTCTAAGCCGGAGAAGTTGTGAAAGGCGTGTTAACTTTTTCTCAGAAAAGAAAAGTCATTATCCAACGGGGCTATGAGACTTTTACTTTAAACAAAAAATACATACAAATCCACCTGTCGAGCTAGCCGTACATATCATCAGCGAAAAATCAAAGTATATTTGTCATGTCAACATAGATGCAGAAGAATATGGTGGACTTCGCTGGACCCTTCAGATTAACGCTTTCAGTCAAAAACAAGTTTTATAACCAGTAGGGTAAAAAAAGAGTTATTGACAGTCATCCAGTTATTGACACACTTCCAATTATTGGCATTAATGAATAAAACAGATCTGAGTAGCTTCATCATTTAAACTCATAACTCATATTATAGCACATACTTATTTGTTTATTTTATTTTTTTTACATCTCAACATAGATGAAGAAGAATATCGAAGTCTGGGCATTTACTGGGTTTACGACCGTCATAGGCTGGTTTAAGTGATCACTTTACACACGTGAAACATTCACCAATTCTACCCATGATTGACAACTACACTACTTAAATTCTTGGAACTACTATATATACTGTCCAAATTCAAATCATAGTGCTATAATAACTAAAATTTCACTAGAGACATCTATGGTGAGATAATAATATAAATTAACTCCTTGTTGGAAAATAATTCAGATTTGTGAATAAGTATTTAGACTCACTCAAAGTCAAACTTTGAAATCACCTGTCCAATCTGATGATGTCGGTTACGACAAAACCCGGATATTGGTCAAATAAAATTAATGTGGAAGAAACTACACAGTTGTAAAATTATTCCTCAAAATTTATGTTTAATATAGATCGATATTACCACAAAATGACTAAAAAATTAATAAATGAAAATAAATTCCACCACCTTAAGCTCATAATCCATCACTTACAAGGTCTGGTATAAATAAAGTCAATTACTTCAAAATCAGACGTAAGTCGGGGTATCCTCTCCCCAGGCGAGCTTCCTATTTTGCCCCCTCCCTCCCCCAACCCTTAGAGTAATATGAAAAGCAGGTTTTAGCGCTACGCGACATTTCCTCTCATTTATATCCATTCTACTTATTTCCGATTTCTTTTAACAAGACTGTCCGAGGCGGCCAGGGTGAAACGAAGTGAAATAGGGTTTTTTATAACCAAAAGGCCTACAGGATGGAGCGAAAATTATAAGCATTTTCTAGGATAGGGAAGGTAAATGTGAAAAATTCATCACAAATACCTTGACCAATTGAAAAAAATCGTTCATGAATTTATTTAAATGTATATATATTTTTTCACAGGTAATTAATTAGAGCAGGCAGTAGAGGTAGGTAGCAAGGTAAGCTAGGTACTACATAATAAGGTTGGGTAGGTACTGGTTGCGTTTTCATATAATATGTCACAGTTAGGATAGGCACTGCTTTTCTGCCTATAAGTAATCCACGCTCCTGTATACATGTTTATAATTATTGATTCGGCATTAAGTTTGTGGAATGAGTAAAAAATAAACCCTTGTTTAAAACCACTTATTGAGTTTTATTTCATTACACGCGACTAGTTTCGAAAACTTTAGTTATTTTCATCGACAAGTGAATAATAAAACTGGCGAGAAAAAAGGCGTTGCGGGTCCTTTTAAAATAATTAAATAAATGTATATAAAAGACATACACATTTACCATATATAAATAAACACACAAGTTTTGGGACGTCAAATACTCAGAATCGTTTTTAAACTGAGTCCCAGGGGACAAATATAAAGGATATTTATATTTTTTTTATCTCAATACCCGGGGAAAACGTTTACACTTAGAGGACTCTCTTATTTCTAAAGGGGATGTTTTTTTAGTGAATAATCTACAGACGTTTCCCAGAATATTGCGCCTTTCTTCTTTGACGCAGACTGAAAGAAATAAAGAAATAAGAAGGACTTAGTTTTTTTCTAAAAGTTTTGAAATCACCGCTCTATCAGGGATGTTCAATTTTAAAACAGATATACATATTTTTAATTATTCTTTACAAAATTTTGAGTGTGTCCAAATACTTGTTCACAAATCTGCGTTTCTCCACTTTGTCACCTAAACATGTATGAAGAAGAATATGAAAGTCCTGTCCTATGCTGATTAAGTGATCACATTATGTGTAACACCGTTCATTCACCATTCTACTCATGATTTCCATCCACACTACTCAAATTTTGGTCATACATATGTAATCAATCACAACAGCCATATGTGAAAAACTTATTTTTCATCTTATTTTTTGTTAGTTAAAAAACATTATATTTAAAAAATCCTGTAATTGAAGACAATCTTGATTTGTAAACAAGTATATGGACACACTCAAAATGTTGTAAAAATTAAACTTTGAAATCACCAATAACCAATTTGACACAGTTTCAATCAAATAAATTCTTCCAGAAGCATTCTTTCAATAATGAATAATTAATGTTAACGGGACATGTCGTATATTTTATTTGTCAATTAAGGCCTAACATATCGCTCACTCCTTTCAAGAACGTCATAAATCAAAAATCGTCAATTTTCAGATGTGCATATTTTCGGAATGCCCAAAAAACTTACTATATCCCAGCAAAAGAGGCATATTTTTAACTTAATATTTACCCACTACAGGGCAGAAAGTGTTGTTTTGCATTTTGAAGAAAAGGCATTGTTTAATTATTTTTTTTAATATACTAAATATTTTTCAAATGGAGAAAAAACCTTCAGGTTTTACCTAAAAAGATCTGTTGCACAGTAAAAAGTTCAATTAGTGGCTTGATATTTATTTTTAGTACATTGTATTATATTTTTAAACTTTAAAAACGTTCTCCTGAAAAATCAAGTTTTTTGATTTATGACGTTCTTGAAAGGAGTGAGCGATATGTTACATCGCAACTTAATTTTCTATAAATCCTGGTTGCATTTGAATTGATCGAATTTTTGACACACTCAAAATGTTTCTTTGCTGACATTATGACCAATTCGAAAGTCCTTGCATACAAACGTAAATATGCCCATGAAACATCAAAAGAGATGTATACTAACCGTTTAGGGCTAAACGAAATCAACACAAGTAAAATAAGTACCTAAGTGCCCTTCTAATATTCCAATAGTCTCCGAACGATATCTCTTAAGTGTGTGCCAGAAGAGTAAAAGTTTATAACGAGATATTTCTTCAGTCGTTTCACGACTCAAGTCTTGAACTTAATTGAATCTTGTTTACATATTCAGGATTAAATTAAATATCACATCTTTATTCCGGGAGGCGAAGTTATAAACGGGGTTGAAATTATGTAATGCAGAGGCTGTGTGAAAGAAAATGATACAAATAGGTACATACTTATATTACAGGCACCTGCCTATTTTACTCATTAAAGACAGTATAAACTTTGTATCAAAAAT
This sequence comes from Brachycentrus maculatus, assembly GCF_059751285.1. Taxonomy (NCBI): domain Eukaryota; kingdom Metazoa; phylum Arthropoda; class Insecta; order Trichoptera; family Brachycentridae; genus Brachycentrus; species Brachycentrus maculatus. The sequence goes on from NW_028280856.1 coordinate 2,777,015, forward strand.
TAAACACTAATATTAGACCAATAATTGAGTTTAATTTCACACGACTAGTTTAGAAAAGAGTTCGTTCAATAGAGAACTTTGGAAGTCCAAGAGGGATGTTTTTGTTCAATATTGGACTCAAGAAGAAAGCTGAAGTAAATAAGTTTTGAAAACTACAGTTTTCATCGACAGGTGATTACAAAAACTAATGAGCAAACAATCATTCAGGTTTTGGTAGAGGTGGGTAAGGTTGTAAGTAGAAGGGGGGGTTACGTGGTGGGACTTGGTTCAATGGGAACATAGACAATATTGGTGAGGAATTTCGAATAGCATATTACTAATGAATGTTTTATCAGTATTAATTTTTTTTTGTACTTCTAAATTGTCCAAATTGTGCATGACTTGCCCCTTGTATGTGACTGGGTGTAAAAAATTGATTACTATACTCAGTCACATATAAAGGGCAGTAATGAATAAAAAAAATAGAAATGCGTTTAAATTTAAATACTGATAAAACATTAAAGGTATATAATAATCAATACGTCACTCCACAAAGTGAATGGCAATCAATAAATAATATGTGTTGTTTTTTTAATTAATTTATTATTTGAGTTAACGACAGCAACATATGTAAAACAAGACATTAAAAGATAAACATTAAATTAGCCAATTATAGTTTACCACAGAAACATAAAGATTGGTACAAAATATTTAGTGTAGATCTAGCAAATGAACACGTATGGTATTTATGAGAGAAAATGTGCACGTGTGAAGTGTGTACATCAAAAGTTTTGTTAACTGTGTGGTATGGTAAAGTGACACTCTCCATAAAAATTAACCAATCAAATTTAACTTCAAGCCGCATTTAAAAATATTCCCACTGCGATTCTTTTATCACTATTTTACCACTATTTATACATATTCCTATAAATTCAATAGTGATATTTACCAATCAAAATTTTAATAAAAAGCTATAAGCATATTCCTAGCAGTATTGAGCTATGTTTTAGAAAAGTTTACGTAGGGACAATGAAGTGAGCATATCTCTGCATGTCTCGATTTTTGATGAGTCAAATGACAAGTATCTATTTGGAAAACGATGATAATTAGTGGAGAGGAATTAGAATAATATAATGTGCCCTATGCACCATCGGAGGCCTGCCTCCGATGATGCATAGGGCACATTGAAGACCGTTAAAACAAGAAGCATCATTAAAATATATTTTTTTAATATGAGATCAAGGGATCTTGCAAACTCTTATGTCACTGCAACCATATTAAGTCTATTGCGACCTCCCTCTGTGTCATAGCTCACTCTAAGACCTACTGAAGTCGTGTAGCTCAAGACCTGTGTTGGTGGTAGGAGCTTCACCTTCTCGGAGTCCAGTAGTGGTCCTCCGAGGATGTGACTTTGGTTGCGAGCGAGTGCGTTATAGAGAACGGGGATTGGTGTTTCGTTATCCTCCATACAAAATCTGCAGACTGGGGAGTCATGAAAATACAAGCTTCACGTTTCACATTATTCATGAAAGTAATCTGCGAACTTTTCACAATTACTCGGTTTTCGAAAAGTTTACGATCTCCAAATGCTTTTATCCGTATAACTTTACGTTTTATATTCTAACACCTCCAAGGAAACAAGTCCCTAATCTTTTAAGGCTTATTTAATGCTCCGTAGTCATAAGGTTTCAGAGATCTCCAGACTCTCGTTTTCGGGAATTTAAATCTAATAATACCGTCATCACCATCTGAGAAATGGAGTTATTAAGGCTGATATAGAATCGCAAATGGAGGTTTACTCTTTTGAAACCAAACGAAAGAAGGAGCACATCTAAAATGAGTTTTTTAAGGCCCAGTGTTCGTTAAGTCATAACTTAATTTTCTCTAAATCCAGGTAACATTTTACCCAATTAATTTTTTTTTTCGAAACAATTACATGGTTTTGAACAGAAAAAAAAGTTATTGAAAGATAAGAAGTTTAAAAAAATGTAACATTTTTTTTTTGCATAAATATAATAGAATATATTTGTAGTTGTAATTATATTATATTTTGAAATGCAAAATAAAAAGATTTGTTATTTATTAGAAAACAAAACAGTTTTTAAGAAGGTGTATGTTATATTCTTCAAGCTTTTAGTCGATCGTTTATATTTAAAAGCCTGCTAAGTACTAAAAAAAATCAAAGTGGTATCTCACCTTCACCTAAATAAAATTAAACTTTTCCCCAGAAATTGAGATGCTTTTGAAGGCCGAGCACTAAAATTGAAAATATTTAATCAGAGAGCTGATTAAAATATCAAAGAGATTTTAATTATTTTGGTAAATACCACAATTTCTTAAAATCTACAATGACACGTGTTCCGATTCATTCCGCATTCAGTCGTGTATTTACCGAGTGAAATTTAAATAAAAAATGAACAGATTTTACTACAAAAAGACTGCCGAATCAATTTATGAAAGAATTATTATAAAAATAATATTAAAATTTGACCAGTTTATTTTATTATAATAAATAAACTAAAAGTTATTCAAATTATAAGCTAAAATAATAAAAATGAAAATGTTATTTTCTGGCGTTTCTCATGTGTGTGATTATAATCCAGGATTCGGACCTCACATACTAATATAAGAGTTTCTACTGATTCTAGAACAATGTTTCTTAATTGGTTCATATATATATGTATATATATATATATATATATATATATATATATATATATATATATATATATATATATATATATATATATATATATATATATATATATATATATATATATATATATATATATATATATATATATATATATTTATAAACATATATATATATATATATATATATATATATATATATATATATATATATATATATATATATACATATTTATTTATAATTTTATTTAAAGCGTGATTCGTAAGACTTATATTATATATTACTCAATATTGCTTTGTCCGCCTCCGTGGTGTAATGGTCAGCGTGTTTAGCTACCGTGCTGGAGGTCCCGTGTTCGATTCCCAGGGGGGTGAAAATGCATATTAGTGATTTTACACTGTAATATTTATTTAATATTACCCTGGACTGGTTCCTGAAGCGCGAAAGTGATCACCTTACCTTCATGTAAGTAATGATCAAGATAACATTGCGTCAATTCGATGCAGTGCCCTATGCACCATTGGGTGCGGATAAGGGTCATAAGTAATAAGTATTACTCAAATAGATTTATATTTATATCAACGTTTCAGTCAAAAATAAAAATTGTTATAGGTACTTTATCCTTTTGACGGTGATAAAAAAGAAAAACGTTTTTGGAGCAGAAAAAAGGTTTTTTGAAAGAAAGCTATTATCAGGGGATGGTTCAAATTATTCTGGAAGAAGAATTTCCCCTAAAAGTTTTCATATTAACACAGTTACGAGTTTATTTTATTACCGACACATCAGTTGAATACTCAATGTATAAGTACAAAATGAAATTTCCTCCCTCGAACCGGACCAGCGCTTCTTAAACTATAATATTAACCTAGACTTTTGTAGAATTATATTTAAGTACCAACTTTTTACTTACAAATTGTGTTTATTTAAATATATAAATCATACACCAAATTTTAGAGTCTACTGAGTTGTATAAGTGATTTTTGCAATGTAATATTTATTAAATACTACCTTGGATTGGTACCTGAAGCGGAGGACTGATCACTTTTCTTTGTTTACGATCAAAGTAATACTGCGTTTATATGATTCAGTTCCCTATGCACCATCGGGTTTGGATGAGGGTTTGAAGAAGAAGACTGAGTTGTTTATATTTTTTATTATAAATTTACAATATAAATTTCATGATAATTGTTTCGCCTTGTAAAATCATTATCTAACTACTAGACAATAGTTTGATAATGCCCTACTAGGTGAAACAACTGTCACAATTTTTTTTATGTTTAAAAAAAAAGCAAAATATGGTAAACCTTAAAAAAAGTTTTTGAATTAAATATTTAAATTATAAGTTATGGAGATCTACAAATTTGACGCCAAATCAATAAATATAAGAATTTATGTATTTAGTTTTAATTATCCTTAGTGCATGTCAGATCTCGAACCTTAGTGCATGTTGTTTTGCAATCCTTTGTGTATGTTAGTCCTCGGGTCGACGAAAAACGCATGTGATTAACATTTAGTGTTGTTTTAAGTGTTCAAATATTGCTTGCATTATAACAGTTAAAAAACATATTAAAAAATATAATGCAAACATTGAATTGATATTAAATAAATCAATTATAATCCATATAAAATCAATTGAAGTTGTAAATAAAACCTAACTAAAATACGTTAAAAATCCAAAGTAATAAAGTAATACAAAATAAATTTAATGAAAGCATAAAGAAGATGAGAAAAATACAGAAATATACAGAAGTAGCAAAAAGCAAAATAAGTTAATAAAACAAACTTTAAGATAGAACAGAGAAATGTGAAAAGAAAAAAATGTTAAAAATTATGACTAAAATCCGTGAAGTCTGCTCATTTCAAATTATAATTTTACCTCTTTTGTTTCACCGCGAATATTTCAAACGTAGACAGCGTGTATTGTATTATATATATATATTAATAAAGCAATATAAACTTTTCAAATCTATTTGTGCCTTTTATGTAAACTTATAAACCCCTATTACCGTCATATCGTTTTATAGATACCTGAATCAAATTGGTTTAAGTTTACATAAAAAGTACTAAAAAACTTATAATGGACAAAAAATAAAGAGTTATTTCTTCCTGTAATAGCGTAAAACGAGAGGTTTATGACATTTGATACTCCCCTTTTAGTTATTGACACTACTGATTATATTATAGAAATATTATGGGATATTAGACATATGTACATTGAAATATTAAGTATACTTTTTTACGTTAAAACCTAACGTCCTGTAGAACCAGCTATTATCTTACTCAAATATTTCTACCATTTGAGTTCAACTCACAAACTTGTTTTGACTCTACTGTATTATGGTCTAAAGAATTATTGATTTTTCTAGGGTGCCAATAATTACACTAAAATAAAAAGTTTTACAATATTTTGAGTGTGACCAAATCCTTATTCATAATTTCTGGGTTTGGCTTCACTAACGGGTTATTATATGAAGATATTTATTAATATTTCGACAAAGATGAAGAAGAATTTGAATGTCTGGGCAAAGAAATCTGACATACCCAGTCCAATCACAGATAGAGTCGAAGAACTAACATGTGGAAGAAAGTTCCATTGATGCATAAATATATCTTCCAAAATTTTACTAGTTTAGTTGTCAATCATGGATAGAGTGGTGAATGTTATACGTGTCTAACGAGAAGATAACACGTCGGAAGCCCTGTAAATGCTCAGATCTCTATATTCTTCTTCATCTTTATTGAGATATCTTTAAAAATCTTGTTTTCTGTAATAGTATTTTTGTAAACAGTTTTTTGTAACACAATAACACAATAAAATGTGTCTGTATCTAAAAGATTGGTAAGCACAAATTCGTGAACTTTAAACATTTCAAATTTGGTTAAAAACCATATCGGTTAAGGAGAGATACCACGTTATCTAGTCTGGTGAGCTCGCGTGAATTCGTTATTTTATGCGAAGAGCAAATATGGTATAATGTTTTTCATTCAGTGCCCATTTTAGATTGAATATTGTAAAATATATGTTTATTTGTATAAATTATTTGTAGTGGCATGCACAGAATTTTTAATCAGAGTTGACAGAAGGAAAGCAGCTCTTTATTTTTTTTTATAGTCATAACTCTTGTAGCTGAAAATAACTGAGAAAACTTGTAATAATATACATATTATCGCCAAACGCACAATTCTTTCGCTATCACAGTTTTCCATGTTGTTTTTCTATTATACTGGGACAGGCACTGCCTTTGCGCCTACATAGTCGTACAGGAGAAAGTGACCAACTACCAAAACGTAACATGTTCAGGAGGCCCCATTTAAGTCACCTTTGCTTCGCTAGGAAATAAACATCAATGCAGTTAGTCATTTTTAACAAATCAATACAATATACTTCCTAGTTTAAAATCCTTTTTCAGGGGATAAAAACACGATTTTTTTTCAGGGCAGTATAAGGCTAGTTAGATATCAAATAGTTAATGATCACGGTTTTGTAAAAAAATGCACTTGGTCACTTTCTCCTGTATGACTACGATATATGAAATGCACGTCATTGATTATATGTATACATATTGATGTAAAAAAATCCTTATCTACGTTTTTCATTAGAAATAATGAAAATTTAAAACCTTCCTCATAATATATTGTTTACTGTAGGATAAACGAATTACTAAATAATTGTTTTTTTAAAGTAAATTTTACCATCTTTTCTTGACGCCATTTTAAAAATCTTTAGTTTTTTTGTGAGTCATATTACTTTAGAATCATTGCATACCATGACATTCCACGAATTTTAAATCATAGTTTTTATATTCGACTGTTATTCATAGCACAACTTATTATTTTCAAACATAATATCGCTTACTCCTTTCAAGAACGTCATAAATCAAAATTCGTAAATTTTCAGTTATGCATGTTTTCGGAATGCCCAGAAAATTTACTATATCCCAGCAGAAGCGGCATATTTTTAACTTAATATTTACCCGCCACAGGGCAGAAAGTGTTGTTTTTGCATTTTGAAGAAAAGTCATTGTTTAATTATTTTTAAAATAAACAAAATATTTTTCAAATGGAGAAAAAACTTCAGGTTTAACTTAAAAAGATCTGTTGCACGGTAAAAAGTTCAGTAATTGGTTTGATATTTATTTTTAATGCATTGTATTATATTTTTAAACTTTATAAACGTTCTCCTGAAAAATTGAGTTTTTTGATTTATGACGTTCTTGAAAGGAGTGAGCGATATGTTAGGCTCACAAAACTAGCGTTTGATTAAAAGATTAGCGTACATCATATTAACACTAACATTTCTTTAAGAAATTAAAAATCAATGACTTCTGCGGATAGACATGTTTGCCTAGTACCCTCGTTAAGCTGTCAATAATTACACCTCTCACCCTACCTTGAATCGAATTTACGAATGTTGTATTAAGCTAAGAGCATCAATTTATTTTTCATCATGATCCAACTACTAAGGCTGGAGATTATTGGTTCGTCGATACTTAAATCACCCTTTTAGCTATTTTGAATACAAAATATAACCCTTCCGATATTTTTATCGAAGCCTCCTAAGAGGCTATTAAGTGAATGACGTGAACGGGGTGTCACGTTACCTTGTTTTGTACCGGATCTACCCACGTTAAGTTTGATATTAATATTGGTATATGGTGAGTTTTATGCATGAATGTCGAAGAGAATATATTATGAGTTGAGTTGTGGTCCCGTGGTTATACACTTTGAATATAACCCCGGGACCACAACTCAACTCATAATAATTATTATTAAACTATTTTTTTTTACATCTCATCAAAGATGAAGAAGAATATGGAAGTCTGGGCATTTACGGAGCTGACCGTCATAGGCTGGTTTAAGTGATCACTTTACACACATGTAACATTCACCAATTCTACCCATTATTTATAACCACATTACTCAAATTCTTGGAAGTTCTATATATATGAACCAATTTAGAAACCTTGTCCTTGAATCACTAGAACTTCACTAGAGACATCTATTGGTGAAATAAAAAGAAGCTTTTTATTAAGCAGAAACTCTTATATTAGTATTATTAAACCATATCCCCTCCCTAGGTAGAGCATATGGAGTCCACAAACTGTCTCCAAGCTCCATTGCATCCTCCCAAGTCAGACCCGCGTCCCGAAGTTCTGACAAATTGTCAGCTGCTGACGAATTGTCAGCAGTGGTCGTCCTGGGCGGCGCGAACCTGATGCCTTGTAAAAGAGGCAAGCTTGATTAAGGCTCTCAGGAGGCATGCGGAGTACATGGCCAAGCCAACTGAATCGTCTTTTCTTGACGACAGTTGTTACCAAGATTTGCTGCGTCCTATGCCTTATCTCTTCATTCCTCACAAATTAAAACCACCGCACGCCTAAAATTCTCCGCAGACACCTACTCTCAAAGATTAGTACACGGCTGCTCTAGGCCCTTGTCAGGTGCCATGTTTCATACCCGTATAAGAGAACATGAGCATTGCAGGCATTGTAATAATAATAGTTTAAGTTTTATATAAATAGGATAATTTAGTCTACATTTTACCTGATGATGGAATGGTTTTTCTGAAACCGGCAGTCATGAAGTAGTATTTATTATAAACGCAGTTAGTTGGTAGAATTCCATTTTTAGTTTAATATATACAATGATATACATATAATGTGACGCGTTTCGTCTTATCAAGACATTATCAAAGCAGTTTTATAATGTAAGTTTTATAATGACATTATCAAAGCAGTTTTATAATGTCTTCATAAGATGAAACGCGTCACATTGTATATCATTGTATTATTTTAAATAAAAGTGGAATTTGATCCAATAATTTTATTTTAATTTGGATATATAACCAAAAAATAACCAGCAACTGGATTTCGTCGTAACCGACCAGTCTGATGATGTCGGTCACGATGAAACCTGGTTGCTGGTCAAATAAAATTAATGTAGAAAAAATTACCAAGTCATTATTTTATTTTATTATATATTATAATTTAAATCTCTAACGTTTATTTTTACCACACTAGGAATCAAACTCGAGCCTTAATGGAGGGTAAATAAATACCCAAAGCACTACGTTACGGAAGTAGATAGCGAAAACAATAAATGTACTGTTAATTTCCTTTTTATGGATTTTTTTGTGGAAATATTTATGTAAGGAAAATAATAATAAAGTTTTTATTTATTGCTCGTATTTCTCTATCGTAATTAATTAATTTTTAACATGCTTTTTATACTGCAAAGCAATTTTTTCTGTATTTTCATTTTTCGTAAAGATATAAAACAACCCTTTGTTGTGGTATATTATATATATTATAATCCAAACCTCCCCCGATGATGTTATTACGTAACTAAGAATAAAACCTTCAAATATCTATAAAGACACGATTTATGAACCATTTGACGACTTTACGACATATTTCATGATACCATTTTCTTTTTTGACCTTAAACAGCCCTTAAGATGGAATAATTTTGTATCGAATAGGGGGTGAATCATATCACCCATACCACCTTTCATGTGTGACAGGGAGATAAAAAAATCATTACTAATAACATGATATGAATACCCAAAAGCAGGTGATCTGAATTAAATTTGGGATCAACATTTAGATTTGAAATGGAAACATGGATTTATTAGGGAGAGTCTGCCTCCGTAGTTTAATAGTCAGCATGCTCGGCTACCATTCTGGAGGTCCCGGGTTTGATTCCCAGGAGGGGGTCAAATAAATATAAGTGATTTTTTCACTGTAATATTTATTCAATATTACCCATGACTGGTACCTGAAGCGAAGGGGTGATCACCTTTCCTTCATGTGTAAACGATCAAAATAACACTGCGCTTATATGAAGCAGTGCACTATGCACCATTGGCGTGCGGATAAGGGTTTGATCATTATTATTATTATATTTAAATAAAAACAAACTTTTTTATTAAAAAGCTTATTTACATTACTGACGTTATTTTTTAATACTCTGAACGACAACTTAAAAATTAAAACCTCATTTTTCCTTGCCAAAAGAACATTTTACTATACTTGTTAATAAAACTATATAAAATAAAATTGTTCATGATATGCAATCAAAACAATATGGACGAAATACCCACCTCCATTATCCATTTATAAATAGTTTTTTTTTTATGCACTTAGTATCTTTTTCAAATTAATTTTATGTATAATGGAAGCAGGTTGTATTATATTATTGCATATTAATCAATGTTTTTTTGCCCAAAAGAGTTGTGTGATATGTTTTATTATACGTTTTTCTGTGCTTAGAATCTTCTATTTTTAGCGTGCGTTTCCATAAAGTGTTTTAATTTTGATTTTATGTGCTTTGCTGAGAGATGATTTCTTATGTTATATGAGAATAATTCTTAAATGCATTTGTGAGGGTTGTTTTAGCATATAGTTGTTTGACTGTCATACGTTATAATTTGTTGAATATTTCCTCTTTGGGAGTCCGTCTAAGAACTTATACTCATTATTTATTTTTAAGCGAGAAAAACAATTTTTAATAATGTATTTCTCGTACTATCTAACCAATAACCCTATATTGTAGAAAATACATTTTTTGTAATAATATCCTAAATAAAAATCAATTGAATATGGAAAGATTGAAAATATGGCTCTCATTATATGTAGGTACACACATTTTTTTATATTACTGAACGTGCGAATATATCTTGGCACTTATTATCTGGCACGTAGTGTGATTAGCTTAATTTTTAAAGGTCAATTTAAACAATATGCTTATCTTAATTTTGGTTTGAAAAAAATTATAGGTTACAGTAATTACAACATTCGTCTAAAGACATTATTTTGTGGTAATATCTATCAATTTTAAATTTAATTTTCACTTGGTAATTACCCTCTTTTCTTCCATATCGGTGTTTAAATATAATGCGGAGTGTGTCAAAATTGATTTCGAAAAAAGAGAAGTATTCACCAAGTTAAATTTAAATTAAAAATAAAGACATAATCACATTATATTTCCACAATTTAAAAATTCATTTCTTCATTTCATCTTTTTATATGTTGAATCAAATACGATATCAAAAGGTGGGATTAGAATAAAAGCTTCTCTCGTTTAGTATCCTCTCACATTTCTTTGTGGACCCCGAAACTCATGAAAACTCAACCTTTTCTGTAGATTATCATGGATTTAGACTAGGGGCACAATATTTTCGCGTATTTGATAAAGAAAAATTGAAAAATCTTTCAGATGTTTCATGATTTTTTAGTAACTTTTCTTTCGCTTTTCAAAATCTTTTTGGTGTGTGTGTGTGTGTGTGTGTATAAAATTCATGACGTTTAATGATTCAGTTCACAATATCCTTATATGATTGGAATCAGAAAGCTATCATTTGGCAGATTTTTTTTCAATTGTATGCAAGGTCCAAACCCCGATAATTTAACAAATTAGGTTCAAAATTTCTACATACACACACGCACACATTTTATACAAACGTATAAACGTTTTTTTTATGCAACATATTAACGTTTTTTTATGAACGTTTTTTTTATAATTACACGTGATTCGACTAAATACCAGGTAAAAATATTTTTCAGATCAACTGAACGCAGAGACATCACTCTCGTCAGGATAACAATGACATGCCCTTAACTTTCAGGACGAATGGCCACCCTGCACCCTACTTTGGACCCTCCAGGACTCGAGGGACGAGATCAAACTTTACATCAGCTACGTATTGTGAAAGGTTAAACACATTTAACGGGTGAATAATTCTCTTCTGTAGATAAAATATACCCCTTTGTCTGAGGTTCAACACACTTTTTTACAGACATTTCAAATTTATTCAGAAAATCTTTTTCTTTCCATAAAATACCCATTTTATGTAAACCAAACAAGCCGTATCTACAAAATGGATAAGTTACAGCCCAATTTTTAAATAGTAGCGGTAGACTTAAATAAATAAATGTTACTACCTCCTTTGAATAGGATTTTTTAAAATTGTTTGTATCTATATTTTTCGTTGTATTTGTATATATACCCATATATACCTATATTTATATATATATATATATATATACATATATATATATATATATATATATATATATGTATATATATATATACACAACACGTATTATTTTATCGTCCCGCGAAATCAATAAATAAAAGTTATTTTTACGAGTAAAAACAAAAACAATTACATGAAAATGAACGACAAGACGTCGCGATGTTCTTGTGGAATTGTGGTGAACGAGGTGTTGGCCTTTATCCAGCAGAAAATGGATGTTATGGACGAAGTCAGTTTGTGCCAACTTTGTGAATTCTTCAAGGAAGACGAAATAGATGCCGCAAAGGCAATCTTAATAACCTACGTGCCTGCTGCACAAACCAGAAGAGTGGGCGAAGGTAAGAAGAAACGTAATATCAACGATATTATTAAAATTCTGAGAGAGACAGACCCAGATACTCTGCCCAAATTCGCTGTGCTAAACATCAATAGACTGCCTCCCATCACGTTTGACTATATCGATGTGAGTTCTCTACTTAGAGAGTTAACATATCTTAAGAACGAAATCCATAAGTTAAACATTGAAACGCCAAAGAATTCGGAATCGATCCAATCTCTGAAATGTGAAGTGGCAGAAATTAAACGTCAACATAACGTAAACGACCACCATAATGTAGGTAGGAGACAGCATGAAAAATTCATACCGAACGAAGAGATAACGCCATCTGTGAACAGCGACCCAAAGCCACCAACGCTCTATAGCGAAATAGTTGGAAATGAATTGACAGATGTCACTAAAAACAAAACTCAAAATGTAAATAATATTACTGAATCTTCTAGCCAGTGGACAATCGTTAAAAATGCAAAGAGTAAAAATAACTCCAATAATAACGATAATAAACGCCCAAAATTCAAAAATAAAAACGCCATACGAGGCAGTAATGTCTCGTCTGGGCTTAAGGCAATAGAAAATGTTAAATATTTAGTGGTATCGAGATTAAGTCTAGAAACGAATTGTGAGATGATCATTGACTTTCTGAAAACAAAAGATGTGGACGTTCATAAATGTGAGGAGTTACAAACAAAATCGGGTGATTATAAGACTTTTAAAATAGGAGTTCCTGAATCCATGTATAGTACCACACTAAACGGAGATATTTGGCCACAGTACTCTTTTGTACGACGATTTTTTTATAGCGAAAAAAAAACTAATATTTCATCATGAACAATTCCATTAGAATATGTTCCTACAACTGTAAATCAGTACATCGCATAGCACCGGGTATACACGAAATTTGCAACAATGTTGACATTCTTCTCCTACAAGAAACCTGGTTGATGAAGGACGACTTAAACTTCCTGAATAGTATCCACGAGGAGTTTCTGGCCACTGGAACATCAGCAATGAACTCTTCCGAGGAAATAATTCAGGGAAGACCACACGGAGGCGTAGCCATACTGGTAAGGAAGCAAATTGCTAATGTAACTATTATCGAATGTGGTGACGATCGGATGGCGGCAATAACCATACAACATAGCCACGGAGTCACTCTATTGGTAAATGTTTATATGCCAGTATGTTGCAACGAAAACCTGCCTGTCTTTGTGGACATCTTGAGCCGAGTTACAGCTATCGTAGACGAAACTCAAGTGAATGAGTTAATTTGTATGGGAGATTTCAATGCGCCCATACACAGTAGATTCATGGAGGAATTAGATGCCTTTTCTCAGGAAAACGAGTATAGTATCTATGACGTGAAAAAACTCGACATCAGCTCCTTTACGTTCTTCAGTGAGGCGCATAATACTACCTCTTGGTTGGACCATTGTATAATATCCAGTACGCTCGAACAGCGGATCACAAATATCCATATTGACGACAACCAACAGATGTCCGACCATTTTCCACTACACATACAAGTGGAGATGAAGTGTAAATATACATCTAAAAGTAATACTCAAATAAATGAGGAAAAAATTAATTGGAACAAATACAGTCAAATACAACTGAAGAAATACCACGATAAGACAGAGTCGCTCTTTAAGAAAATAATAATTCCTTACGAAGCTTTAACATGTGAACAGTGTATAAACCCACATCATAAATTCATTATTAAAGAATTTTACGAAAGTACGATAAAAGCTATGCGAAATGCCGCACAACTTGCATTTAAAGTGAATGCAGGGGGGCCCAAAAGCGGAAAACAAAATTCAGGAAACACTCCAGGATGGAATGAGCAAGTAAAACAAAGCCATATTAATGCACGAAATGCCTTCAAAGCGTGGCTCATAGAGGGAAAACCGTCTACAGGACCAGTTGCCCAGAGGAGAGCGGAAACGCGAAGTATTTTCAAAAAAAATCTACGCACGGTGGTGAAGAATAAAAAACAGATACAAGCCGATATATTGGCAAAGAATATGCTTACTGCTGATTTCAAAATGTTCTGGAAACAAACAAATAAAATGAGATCGTCCAAAGCTACAAGACCCACAGAAATTGATAACATAACGGGTGACGGAAAAATCAGCGAACTATGGAAAGCCCACTTCAGTTCAATGTATGAGAAAACAGGAAGTGCGGAAAATTGTAATATTTACAATAATAATGCTAACAATATGCATCCACTGAGTCCCTGCATTATACAAGTGAAGGAAATCCAGATTGCCATTAGGTCACTGAAATGTAATAAAGCCGCCGGAGGAGACGAAATTTGTGCTGAGTACCTTAGATATGCTAGCGCGAGAATACACGTACTGTGGGCGCTAGCTTTCACAGCAATGTTCCGGCACTCGTTCATACCTGAGTCTCTGTGTACGTCAATAATTATACCTATTGCAAAAAATCCTATGGGAAATTTAACAGAAAAAGAAAATTACAGGCCAATAGCGATTTCCACCATGGCGGCAAAAACCATAGAAAACATAATGATGGAGAAAGCTGTTGAAAACCTAAAAACGACCGACAACCAATTTGGTTTTAAAAAAGGATCGGGAACGGACACAGCTGTCTTCGCTGTTAAAAATACTATAAATATATATGTGCGCCGAAATACGCCAGTATATGCCTGTTTTATGGATCTCAGGAAAGCATATGATACAGTAGTACATCACATTTTGGAAGAAAAAATACAAAAATCAATTGAATGTTCTACGACGAAATGCATGTTAAAAAACTGGAACGAAAATCTCATTTATAGAGTAAAATGGGGGACCGAAACCTCAACTCCGTTTAAAGCTCAGCGAGGACTCAAACAAGGTGGAATCACATCTCCTAGCCTATTTAACCTTTACGTGGATGCATTACATGATAGGTTAAACCAAGTAAATGCGGGATGCTCCATAGGAGGAGGGAGAGTGAATGCCATCTCATACGCCGATGATATGGTCCTGATGGCACCATCGATAGCTGGCCTACGTAAACTTATTGCCATTTGTGAATGTTATGCCACAGAAAACGGCCTAGAGTACAACGCCAAAAAATGTGAGCTTGTGGTATTTAAACCCAAAAATTACTCATTAAAGGTACCGCCCATAACTATAAATGGACAAGAAGTTAAGCGGGTAAGTAGCTTCAAGTATTTGGGACATATCCTACAGGAGAACTGTGCGGATGATGAGGACATCAAGCGCCAGTATCGTGCTCATTGCGTGCGGTCCAATATGCTGACACGCCGCTTTGCCCACTGCTCCGCGCAGGTAAAAAATAGACTGTTCCAAGTGTTGTGTACGCAGCAATACGGCAGCGAACTATGGTGTAAGGTTACACAACGAAGCTTAAAGAGCATGAAAATATGCTACAATAACGGCTACAGAGCTTTAATGAAGTTACCCCGACACTGCAGCGCGAGTGGTATGTTTGCCACAGCACGCCTACCACATTGGGATGGCCTGTTAAGGCACCGAGTGGCAGGCTTCCGGGAGAGGCTGATGAAGAGCTCCAACCTCATCATAAAGCGGCTTGTGGAGCACAGATGGGGGCTGGACATGTGGCGGCACTGGAGCGCAGTGCTGCGTTTGCCAGCGAGCTAATTCTCGTCTACATCTCTCCAAATTTATTATTATTTCTATTTTTATTTTTATTTTTTATTATTTCTTTCAATTTCTTATTTCCTTCTTATTTCTAATTTCATTGTTTTAATAAAATGTTGTAAAACATATATGGCTGACTAAGTATTGCACCCACCACTTAGTCAAGCTGGAATAAAGAGTTAAAAAAAAAAAAAAAAAAAAAAATATATATATATATATATATATATATATATATATATATATATATATATATATATATATATATATATATATATATAAGGCGTGGGACGCAGCAAATCTAGGTCTGTCGTCAAGAAAAGGCGATTCAGTTGGCTCGGCCATGTACTCCACATGCCTCCTGAGAGCCTTAATCAAGCTTCCCTTTTTTACAAGGCATCAGGTTCGCGCCGCCTAGGAAGACCACTGCTGACAATTCGTCGGCAGTTCTCGTCAGAACTGGATGCAAGGGAGCTGGCAGCCGACAGAAAAGCCTGGAGACAGTTCGTGGAATCCATATGCTCCACCTAGGGAGCGGATATGGTTTATTATTTTATTATATATATATATATATATATATATATATATATATATATATATATATATATATATATATATATATATATATATATATATATATATATATATATATACATACATATTTGTGCCTATAATATTTGATGACCCAAGAGTTTTGTTGATATGAAAATATGTTATTTTTTATAGTCCTCGTACATTTTATATTTTTGTATAAATATTCTCTCAAAACAACATAACTTCGTGTTCACCGAAATGGGTAAAGTAACTAAACCATAACAAAACCTCAGCTTGTTGTTCGTGGACCGAAACGGGCCGTAAAACTTTTGCTATAAAATAATATTATAATCCTAGTATTTTTCTACAGAAACTGTTCACACCGTCGCGCAGTGGGTCGGATTGTGTAGAAAATTATACAAATATTTTGTCCAAAACTTTTTTTCAATAAAATTTACAAATTGTTACCTTCGAACTTGGCAGAAGTCTTATGATTTATATTATGTATAAGGAATGTGGATATGTTGCTAAAATATTGGTGACAACAATATCCCGCAATCGTGGATATACGTGGATAATCGTGGATTTATAGCGGCATCTAGTAATTGCTTACAAAAATTTTAACCATTGTTGATAAAATTTGAGGGGGCAGAGGATTGCTAAGTGTTAGGCTGTGAACAGAGCCTAACAGACCGGTATAAAATTATCTGAAACTAACAAATAGGTTAAACAGTGTTAATAGGTTATGCTCGTGTTTCAACATTCGATCAAAATTTAGATTTATGAAGTGATAAAAACCTTCCCTTCTATCAATTAATTGAAATTAACTACCAAACATCACGAAAATACAAAAGCCTTTAACGATAAAATTGTGTTTTATAATGATTTTTTTAATTTGTGGACTTGAATGGTGTAATTATCATGAAAAAAAATTAAACACAATCAAACTTTAGCTGATAAATAAGTTAAATGTGTCATAAAAACTTTCCCTTTTATCAATTAATCGAAATTAACTACCAAATATCACGGAAATGCAAGCTTTTAACGATATAATAGTGTTTTATAATGATTATTTTTAATTGGAACTTGAAATTAATGATGTTTGAGTAAACGAATAGAGTAAGCTCTCCTCCTCCATTACACCTATTATTGTAATGTCATATTGAAAAGAAACACGCAAGGTATTAATTTATTACAACCCACTGTTATTAGAACTAATCTGCAAAGGCAAATAGCCGCAAGTTAAAAACAGTAGTTTTGAGATAAACGAGTTTAAATTTAACATATAATGATGGTTTTTACCAACACATGTATCAAATTAATACAATTTTGCGGCTATTTGAATAATGAATATCTCGGTTAGGGAAAAAAATAGAGCAAAATCTGTGATTGCGTATGACAGAGGACAGTTATAAGAATGCTTTGAGCCGTGTTACGCTAAACAGCCGCAACATGAGTTATGGCTAGTAGTTGCCTTTATACATTAAAGAAGTCAGACACAATCGCCTAGGTCATGCCTTCAAATCATGTTCTATTTATTTTTTATGAATTTTTTGGTCTTCCTCTAGATGCCTTTCGAGTAAGATCCATGGCGATCGCCTGGTTTACAATATGTTCACGCTCTCTACGTCCTATGTGCCCATACCATCTCGATTGCCTTTCCTCTACCTTATAATTAATATCAGAAGCAGCTAGGTTTCCACGAATGTGAGTCAATTCTAAAATATAGTATAGTAATACAGTTTCCAAAAAAATAGTAGTTTGTGTCATTGTCAATCGTGGGTAGAATGGTGAATATTACACTGCATAAAATAATCACTAAAACCTGCCTATGACAGGTTGTAAGGCCTGTTAATACCCAGACTTCCGTATTCCTTTTTATCTATTTTGTTTGTTGTTTCGGCATTTACTTTGTGGTAAAACATGATGATGTAAACATACATTTAGACCTGAAGATGGAAGCTTAGCTTCCGAAACTAGTCGTCATAAAATTAACTCAAGTGGTAAAAAACAAGTGTTTTTTCATCTTTGTTGAAATGTCAAAGTAAAATAAGATACAGTTTTCGATAGGGGTAATTAAAATAAGATAATGTTTTCGATAGGGGTGTGGTATACTCCAGTACTCCGAAACCTTTTCGGAGCACACCATAAGGTAAAATATATGGGTAAAAAATATAGACCATTGAAAAAACTACTTTGTTGTAATAATTATTTTTTCCTACATTGCTACAATTCCGCGGCTCACCAAAAGCTTAAATATATAGGTAAAAAATATAGACCATTGAAAAAACTACTTTGTTATAATAATTATTTTTTCCTACATTTCGAAAAAAAAAATTCTTGTCATTGTGTATATACATGATGAATAATTATAAAATGTCAAATACATTCATTTGACCGCGACACACCCGTATTCGGCTCGCGGGATACCAAAAGCTTAAATATAACTAACTAACTAACTAACAAACCATCACGCCGCTTCCCCGCAGGGGTAGGCAGAGAGAATAGAGCGCCACACCACTCTGTCCTTGCAAACATTCTTCGCCTCTTCCACGTTCATGCATCTCCTCATACATACCCGCCGATTGTTACGACTCCTAACCTGACCACTTTCAAGTATTTGGCATACCTGGTCGTGCCATTTTTTTCTCGGTCTTCCTCTGCTCTTTTTTCCACTTACATTCGCCTCATAAATTTGTTTTACCGTTCTTTTCTCACTCATTCTTTCTACATGTTCAAACCATCTCAACACACTTTTCTTAATTTTATCGATAATGCTTATCTCAGCTTTGCATTCCTTCCTTATTTCACACATCTATCATACATCGTTTTGTCGCACATTCTTCTGAGAGATCACATTTCGACTGCATTCAGTCTACTTTCATCCTTCTTTTGCCAACTCCATGTTTCACTTCCATACTTAAATATTTAGGTAAAAAATATAGACCATTGATGAAACTACTTTGTTTTAATAATTATTTTTTCCTACATTTCGGAAAAAAAATTGTCATTGTGTATATAAATAATGAATCATTATAAAATGTCAAATACATTCATTTGACCGCGGCACACCTGTATCCGGCTCGCGGCACACCAGTTGCGAAACACTGGTAGGGATACCACCCTACCCAGATATTGGCATGCCTGATTTAACATTACCTTACATTAGACACGTGTTTAAACTTTAATCACCTTCCTTATTACTATGCCATCAAAATACCGCCAAAATTAGCATCGATGATAGCATCTAAATGGTTTCGCTAATTGAATTAGCACACGCACATGTTATTAAGACCGATTTTATGGTCTTTTGAGTATTTTTCCTAACTACGTAATACATTATTATTGTTTCAGGTGTGTCCAAATCATTGTTAATAATTCTGGATTTTTCCAGGAATTATATTACAGTAGTGTGACAAAATTTAGAAATGATTCTTAAATATTATAACACAACATTTTGAGTATGTTCAAATCCTTGTTCACAAATCTTGGTTTCTTCACGAGTTATTTATATTTATATCTCAACATAGATGAAAAATAATAAAGATATTTGGGTATTTATAGGGCTTACAATCCATCATGGGCTGGTTTAAGTGATCACTTTATATACGTGTAACATCCACCAATCTACCCTTGGTTGAAAACCACACTAATAAAAAAAGACTTATTTGTTTATTCATAAATGTATGTATATATATATATATATATATATATATATATATATATATATATATATATATATATATATATATATATATATATATATATATATATATATATATATATGCATTTACACTTGATTTAATATGTGAGATCTTGGCTACATCTATAGTTCAGTTGAGTGAGCTTTTAATGTAGCAACGACCTTTATGAAATATATATAATATTTGGAATAAGAGTCTCTGCTAAAAAAAGCTTACTCACCTTAACCTTAACTACAAATGGTGCCGAGAACTCACATATGAAAGAACGTGTCAATTCTGCGATATATATGAGTATGTAAGTTCCAAATAATGGAGTATTGTAGTTGCCAATCGTGGGTAGAATGAAAAATGTTACACGCGTGTTAAATGCACGCGTGATAAACAATATTTCAGATACACATAAAACAACGAGGTATCCAGCAGCACTGGGGAGTCTAGATGCATACTAACTAAAGAAACACAACAGCAAGCCAATTAGATAGACCATAATAAAGGACACCCAGGCCTGCTTCTTACGAGGTACAAACTACAGAAGACGCCCCGCTTAACCTACATGGATCAAATATTCCATCATGCGCCATAGCGGGTACGCCGAGTCAAAGAGGCAGATGGAGACTGACCATGAAAGAAACAAACCAATCATCGAAAAGAAGAAAGAAATATCACATATCCAAAATAATTCTTACCTTAACGGGGGATGAAGCCAACCACAGCTGAAACAACTCAGAAGTCACTGAAGTCCTTTTGGAACCAGAACTCACTAGAGGAGGTTCTGAAATCGCGTGAACTCTTCTCAATATATCTGGTGTTGCTTTTTCCCTTAGCCATTTCTCCAACAGCTCTGGATTACTGCTCAAAGTCTTGTTTAAACAATCAACTTCTTCTTCCGAAACTTCAGATATTGGTGCAGAAGTAACATCGATAGGACTGGTAGAATATTTCCTATTGGAACCATTATTATAAGCAGTAGGGCTAAGGGGCATCCCTCTAGTTGCAATCGTCATATTGGAAGACGAACCAGAGAAACTATGCCTTTCAGTATTAGTGTTTGGCGGTACATCTTTGGCCGTAAATTTGGTAGGAGAATTTTTAAAGTTATTTAAATTATTGTTTGAATTGACACTGTTTAAACTATCTACGTCGATGGGTTTCAAGCACTCTGTTACACTTATAGTCTGGCTTTTAAAGCCATTATTTCTAGGCAATGTTGAATCATTGCAATCGTTTCTCGTTTCTTCCTCGTCACTAAGAAACACACTGTCGGAGTCCACAAGCTCGCTGCGAGCTTGTCTGTTCAGTCTTAACGCGTTATTAGAGTTCATCACATCCTTCAAGGAAACGTTTGTCGTCACACTGAGCATGCTGGATCTTTCTTCTAGCTTTGCTTTTGCTGATATCAACGATCCACTTATTCTATCACTGTTCGTCGATATTTTTAGTTTATATTCACCTCCTTCGCAGTTTATCTGATTATTGGTATTTTTCTGACATTCTTGCACATTCTTTTTACTATCCCAATCATCGTCTGCGTAGTCTTTAGGAAGTTCATAAACGAGACTCAATAAATCACTCGAATTTCTTTTCTTTCTTTTTTCATCGATTATTTTCTCTTTTGAGCTTCCGTTTATTTCTGGGTCCGAGGTTGGGTTCGATTTCCTAACGTTTTGGTTCTCCGTTCCCCTCTCTTCTTCTATACCGGGATTTTCGGGTATGAGACTCATGTTCGGCTTATTTACCCGACGGATGTTGAAACTTCAGGATGGTTGAGTGGAATCATGGCTATGAATTTGTGAATATCATCTGAAACAAATAAAAAACAATTATCAAATAATGTAGTTAAAATGTCAAATGGTATTGAAGAATATCACTATATTTTGCCCTTGGCTTCCAAACAAAAAAAAATCTTATTTTTATTTAGTTTTTCAAATTAATAGTATTTAGTCAATATTTATTTTTGTACGACGGATAACGCATTATTTTGTGAAAATGTTTTCAAAGATACTAAGAAACAAAATAAAAATGACAATGTTACAAGTGAAGGTTTGTCAAATATAAACAAGGTTTTTTGTTCTGGTTCCATAATAAGGGTTACTTCTAGGCTCTAGGCATGTTGGATGAGAATATCTAGAGTCAGAAAAGTGACCATGTAGGCTTGACTACTGGCTATTGGCACTGCCTCCTTCCTTTTACGATAACAGCATCAAAAATCTTTCAATAATCTGGGAAAAGTACATTTTCAATGAAGATTATTTTGAAAATGAGGAGTACTTGTTCCTAGTGCTTTCTTTTTCTTTGTTATTATTCTGAGTGTGCCGAAACTCCTATTTAAAGACTTTGAACCTTCTTTCAAAGAACTATCATTAAGTTGATTTTTTATAGGACTTTAAGATGTAACAAATGTATTGTATCAAAAGAGATATACCTACTTGTTTTATTGAAATCAAATATAAATATATTTTTAATGAAGTCGGGTTTATTTTTAACATATTCTAGTAGATAAGACAAAAATTTCTTTCCACAGCAGATATTTATTTATCTGCTTATGCTCAAGTACTGGGTTGGATGACAAACTGGTTAAGCCAATCAATGTCAGGTCGTAAACCCTGTAAATACCCAGACTTCCATATTAACTACCTATAAACATATGGTTTGTATCTGTTGAAACATCTAATACGACATTTTCTTTTAGCTCAATGATATAATTTATTGCAGATTCGAATTGTGACAAGTTAATCATTTGAAATACTAGTATGAGCGTTGCTTGTACCCAGTTGTATTTCTGAAATCCTAATACTTATGAAAGTAACGCATTTGTGAATGACGAAAAAATGGATTATCTGATATATAAGAGCAGTATTTATATGATTCTGACTTCATCCTGTCGGATAGAAACGTACAGTCCATCCGACGTGTTTTAAAAGGTATTTTGTTCCAGGGGTATCCAAACAACTACCGCGGGCATTTTATCTCTGGATAAACCATATTTTGGCTATCGAAATATTTGAGTACATATATATTGGCTCTGCTATTAAGCAGAAATGAAATTACTTCATATAAAAGTGCGCAGAAACAATTCTTAACTGCATCTCACGTAAAAAAATCTTTAACATTATGAAAAAATTTTTTTTACTTATAATATAATCATTCTCTAAATTATATTATTAATTGATTCGGCATTAACTTCATGGAATGACATGTTGACTTTTTTTTAAATTAAACAAATTAGAAAATTTAGAAATTTTAATTCAGGTAAAGCGTTACTTAATGATATACTGTTTCAAAATAAGTCACCATTTTTATCAATGTTTCCTTTTACAAAAAAAAATTATTCCTTAACCCCCCTCTCCCTTTTCTATATTTATAAACCTATATATACCCATAAATATATTTTTTGTTCGTTAGTTTTAATTTGTACCAGAAGATGAAAACATCTGTAAGTTTTCGAAACTAGTCGTATATATAAATAAAACTCATTAAGTGGTATATTCAAGTGTTTAATTTTTTTTTTAATTCTTTAAATTAATAAAAAACTGCTCTTTGGTAAAGTTTTATATTTTTTTGTATCTTGATTACTTCATCCCGATAACATCCAAAATTACTTATATTTCCATTTATTAAAAAGTAAACAAACAAATGGTTAAAATTCCCTAATTTTTTGAGGCCATTTGAATGCTGATGACATATTTCGGAAAAAAAAACTTGTTACCAACGTTTGTTTTTACAAGTATACATGGATACAGTATATAAACATGAATATGGAATATATCTTTTTCAAGGCATGATTTGGCCTTTCGTTTGATATACGAGTATAATATTATTTACCCCTGCTTTATTTCTACCCTACTTCTTCGCAATATTGTTTTATGAATTTCATTTCCTCTTTTCTAGACATCGAAAAAAACAGTTGTCGTCAGCCGAGCTTTTTATTGTTTGAAACTCACGATACAAAAATTGAACGAAGAATATTGAGCTGATTTTTTTTTATGAAGGTAGGAACATAACTGATTCCTTTCTTAATGATTTATATATATATATATATATATATATATATATATATATATATATATATATATATATATATATATATATATATATATATAAAAACATATATATATATATATATATATATATATATATATATATATATATATATATATATATATATATATATATATATATATATATATATATATATATATACTACTACTACTACCATCACGCCGTTTCTCCTCAGGAGTAGGCAGAGAGGATGGAACGCCACACTCTTCTAACTTCTTTTTTTCGGTCGTCCCCGTTCTGTTTTCCCTCTCACATTCGCCACATATATTTTCTTAGTCATTCTCTCGTTATCCATTCGCTCCACATGTCCATGCCACCGTAAAGAACTCTTATACATATTATAGAAACAGTTTATTTTTTCACTTATTGATGAAAACAAATGTTTACTCATTGATGAAAACAAAAATTCTTGCAACTGGTCGTGATTACATCAAAAAATTCAAAAGTGGTATTTGTACAGGTACTTCATTTTTTAAATATCTAAATCATCATGTTTATATTAAGGTTTGTGTAAAATTAAAAAAAACAATTTCACACAGTAAATTAATGATATTTTGAACGCTTCGTTCAAAAATTCAGCTCAACACGGCAGCAGAATTCAAAACGAAAGGTGATTTTCTCCAAGAACGTAATATCCTGTTCCAATATGCACGCCGGAAATGACTTTATTTTTCATCCCCTACTTTTATGGGTACAGTAAATCACATGTAGGCTTCGCGGCTCTCGGGGGATTACTGAAAGAATACTGTATTTATATTTTCAGGCAGGCTGTAATGTCGGGTGGGCGCTTCGGGAGCAGACTGTTTACCATTTTACTTGATATAGTCAAAACATCTGAGTGATTGAATAATGATTCATAAATATTTATCTATTGAAATGGCTTTTATTTTGTATAATTTCATGATATTTTATTAAACATGTAAATCAGAATAGATTTGTGATTCTAATGACATATTTTAAAAGCAGTATATATGTATATATATATATATATATATATATATATATATATATATATATATATATATATATATATATATATATATATATATATATATATATATATATATATATATATATATATATATATATATATATATATATATATATATATATATATATATATATATATATATATATATATATATATATATATATATATATATATATATATATATATATATATATATATATATATATATATATCTTTATATATATATCTATATATATATATATATATATATATATATATATATATATATATATATATATATATATATATATATATATATATATATATGTATATATATACATATTTATAAATATTTATATATATATATGTGTATATACATATATATATATATATATATATATATATATATATATATATATATATATATATATATATATTTATATATATAAATATATATATAACGTGGTAATATTTTCCTTTTGAAAATTAAGTGTAAATAATATGTAAAGTGGGTGTATAATAATAAAATAAACAATGTGTTGCTTTGTAATTAAAGTTTATTCTTAATTTATCTTTATAATAATTTTTATATCTATCTATCTATCTATCTATCTGATTCTGACAGTTAATAATATTATCGGAAGTCTTTTGTTTAATTCTGAGCGACGCATGCGGCATCTGGTGGTAGAACTGTTTTATGTAGGTACTTTTTGTAAGTACTTAATAAAATGTATAGGTAGGTACCTAGTTATTTTATTACATCTCCCCCCTTGGGGATGAAAATTCATAGTAAAATTTTCACTCGTCCTCCGGATCATCTTCTTGTATAAGTTTAGTGATATGATAAAGTTTTTTTTTTTTTTTTTTCTTTCTTTCTTTTTTCCTTCTTTTTTTTCTTTCTTGTTTTTTTTCTTTCTTCCTTTTTTTTCCTTTTTTTTCGTTCTTTTTTTTTCTTTTTTTTTGTATTTTTTTTTTCTTCTTGACCCTTTTAAAGTAGACACAGTTTTTCTCAATCCATTTGTTTTTTTCTTTTGAATTCCTTCATTTTTATTCAGATCTCTTAAAGTATCTTCTAATATAACCAAATGTACAACTTTTAATTGTTCATCTGCATTTTTATTCGATTCTAAAACTGGATTCCGGCTTAGACAATCTACTTCTAAATTCTTCTTTCCTGGAGTATATTTTATTTCATCTTTCGTAGAAGTTTTTTTTACTTTATTTTTATTTTCATTTTTCAAGCACTGTTTCTGTGTTATTTGTATGTCTTCATTTTTATTCTGATCTTTTGAAATATCTTCTAATTTAACCAAATTTACAACTTTTAATTGTTCATCTGCATTTTCATTCGATTTTAATACTGGATTCCTGCTTAGACAATCTACTTCTAAATTCTTCTTTCCTGGAGTATATTTTATTTTATCTTTCGTAGAAGCTTTTTCTATTTTATTTTTATTTTCATTTTTCAAGCACTGTTTCTGTGTTATTTGTATGTCTTCATTTTTATTCTGATCTTTTAAAATATCTTCTAATTTAACCAAATTTACAACTTTTAATTGTTCATTTGCATTTTCCTTCGATTCTAATACTGGATTCCTGCTCATACAATCTGCTTCGAAATTCTTCTTTTCTGGAGTATATTTTATTTTATATTTTGTAGAAATTTTTTCCACATTATTTTTATTTTCATTCTTCAAGCACTGTTTCTGTGTGATTTGTAAATCTTCATTTTTATTATTAATCTTATCATCGTCCTTTGTTTTAAACCAGCATGTTGCTTCAGGGTGATATCGAGTTCCCTTATTTAATTTTTCACAAATCTTACATGGACTTTTATCTTTAATTTTATCACTAGTTCTTAGATTTCCACGTCTTCTTTGATTATCTTCTAATCGTTTTCTTTGATCATCTTCTAATTTTTCTCTCTCACTCCGAACATATTGTAGTAATTGTTTTAATACATCTAATGTTTCATAATCCATTTCCATTTAACAAAATTGTCGTTTTATAACGTGGTAATATTTTCCTTTTGAAAATTAAGTGTAAATAATATGTAAAGTGGGTGTATAATAATAAAATAAACAATGTGTTGCTTTGTAATTAAAGTTTATTCTTAATTTATCTTTATAATAATTTTTATATCTATCTATCTATCTATCTATCTGATTCTGACAGTTAATAATATTATCGGAAGTCTTTTGTTTAATTCTGAGCGACGCATGCGGCATCTGGTGGTAGAACTGTTTTATGTAGGTACTTTTTGTAAGTACTTAATAAAATGTATAGGTAGGTACCTAGTTATTTTATTACATATATATATATATATATATATATATATATACATAAATATGTTTTTTTTTATTGTTTCGGCATTTACTTTGTGGTAAGACATGGTAAAATGTTTAAGAAAACACTTAGTTATTATTTTAGTTATAGTTATATATAGTTATTTTTCATA